>NC_068358.1:65257531-65543987 GCF_020536995.1 Dreissena polymorpha | reverse complement strand
AAAACATGCATGCCCCCCATATGGGCTGTCCGTTGTAGTGGCAGCCATTGTGTGAATACGATTTTTGTCACTGTGACCTTGACCTTTGACCAAGTGACCTGAAAATCAATAGGGGTCATCTGCAGGTCACGATCAATGTACCTATGAAGTGTCATGATCCTAGGCAAAAGCGTTCTTGAGTTATCATCCGAAAATCATTTTACTATTTCGGGTCACCGTGACCTTGACCTTTGACCTTGTGACCTCAAAATCAATAGGGGTCATCTGCAAGTCATGATCAATCTACCTATGAAGTTTCATGATCCTAGGCGTATGCGTTCTTGAGTTATCATCCGAAAACCATTTTACTATTTCGGGTCACTGTGACCTTGACCTTTGACCTAGTGACCTCAAAATCAATAGGGGTCATCTGCGAGTCACGATCAATCTACCCATGAAGTTTCATGATCCTAGGCGTATGCGTTCTTGAGTTATCATCCGGAAACCATTTTACTATTTCCGGTCACCGTGACCTTGACCTTTGATCTAGTGACCTCAAAATCAATAGGGGTTATCTGCAAGTCATGATCAATCTACCCATGAAGTTTCATGATCCTAGGCGTATGCGTTCTTGAGTAATCATTCAAAAACCATTTTACTATTTCAGGTCACCGTGACCTTGACCTTTGACCTAGTGACCTCAAAATCAATAGGGGTCATCTGCGAGTCATGATCAATGTACCTATGAAGTTTCATGATCCTAGGCCCAAGCGTTCTTGAGTTATCGTCTGACAACCACCTGGTGGACGGACCGACAGACCGACCGACAGACCGACATGAGCAAAGCAATATACCCCCTCTTCTTCGAAGGGGGGCATAAAAATTTGGGGGGGGGGGATATCCTCTATTCATTAAACATGAAATTTTAACTTATTGCATTTGTTTCCCCTGTATATAAGAAATATATAATAGTGTATTACCTCCCCTGTCCTGCTTATATTTATATTAATCAACAAAATTAAACATTAACACAATATTTAATATACAAAATATACAAAAAAAATCATATTCTGATAATATTTTTACTGATCCACTTTATTTTAACTCAAAGGATGATGTTTCATTGGACTGATAATTATAGATTTAGGATTACAGACCAGTTGCTTCAGTTATATTGTTCAGAGTTCGCCCTGTTTGCCGCGTATGCATTCTTGAGTTATCATCCAAAAACCATTTTACTATTTCAGGTCACCGTGACCTTGACCTTTGACCTAGTGACCTCAAAATCAATAGGGGTGATCAATGTACCTATGAAGTTTCATGTTCCTAGGCCCAAGCGTTCTTGAGTTATCATCTGACAACCACCTGGGAGACGGACCGACAGACCAACCGACAGACCGACATGAGCAAAGCAATATACCCCATCTTCTTCGAAGGGGGGCATAAATATAAAAGATTAAGATTTATAATTAAACAAGATGGCCTGAAAGGCCAAAAATCGCTCACCTGAGATACAAAGGAACTGACCTGTTCTGTGCAGCCCAAGATATCATTAGAACAAATGTTCTAGCCAACTTTCATGAAGAGTGAACTATAAATGTGACTTTTAGAGTGTAAACAATGTTTTACTATAGCCGATATAAAGATAAATGCCCGCCCCCCCCCCCCCCTCCCCTGGCAGTAATGTTTTTCAACAGATCGGAACCATTTTCCAACTCATCCAAGATATCATTAAAACAAAAGTTCTGACCAACTTTCATAAAGATTGGACAATAAATGTGACTTCCAGAATGTTAACAAGGTTTTACTAAAGCCATATAAGGAAAACTGCCCTGCACCTCAGGTGGCCATGTTTTTCAACCAATGGGAACCATTTTCAAACTCGTCCAAGATATCATTTGGATAAAAATCTTCTGACCAAGTTTCATGAAGATTGGAAGTAAATGTGACCTCTAGAGTGTTAACAAGGTTTTACTATAGCCATGTAAGGAAAAAAGTCCCACCCCTGGCAGCCATTTTTTTCAACCAAGCGGAACATTTATCAAACTCGTCCAAGATATCATCGGGACAAATCGTCTGACCAAGTTTCATGATGATCGGAAAATAAATGTGGCCTCTAGAGTGTTAACAATGTTTTACTATAGCCATATAAGGAAAAATGTCCAGCGCCTAGCAATCATGTTTCAATCAAACTGAACCATTTTAGATCTTGTCCAAGATATCATTAGGACAAATCTTATGACCAAGTTTCATGAAGATGGATTAATAAATGTGGCTTCTAGAGTGACGACAAGGCAAATGTTGGACCGCACAACTGATGATGGACAAAATATTATCACAAAAGCTCTACATTTAGCATACTATTATTATGTGAGCTAAAAAGAGAATGAGATTATGCCAAGAAATTTCGATTTTCAAAATTGTACCAATTAATTTTACTGGATTTTTACTGCAAACACAGTATGGATAAGAAGCTACCTACACTTAAAATTGCAGCACAAACCTCTAGACACACATTATTAAACGGAAACCATTTTTTCTACTTTTAGTAACAGTGTCCTTGATTGAACAAATGAGAGTTTTCTTTAGTGCAAAAAGATGCATACATGTAATTCTTGTAAATTGTAGCTCAGAGTATTGGGACTCAGGTTTTTTTTTTGGCCCGATTTTATAGCCGAAATTCGGCTATGTTCCCAATCCCAACAAGATGCGTTTGTGAAACACAATGTCCCCCTATATGACGTTTGACCTTGAAGGATGACCTTGACCTTGTGAAGGATGACCTTGACCTTTCACAACTCAATGTGCAGCTCCATGAGATA
This sequence comes from Dreissena polymorpha, assembly GCF_020536995.1. Taxonomy (NCBI): domain Eukaryota; kingdom Metazoa; phylum Mollusca; class Bivalvia; order Myida; family Dreissenidae; genus Dreissena; species Dreissena polymorpha. The sequence continues at coordinate 65,541,186 of NC_068358.1, read as the reverse complement.
CACATGCATGCCAAATATCAAGTTGCTATCTTCAATATTGCAAAAGTATTCATAAAATAAGCGATTTGGGCCACATATATTTGACCTCTGACCTTGAAGGATGACCTTGACCTTTCACCACTCCAAATGTGCAGCTCCATGAGATGCACATGCATGCCAAATATCAAGTTGCTATCTTCAATATTGCAAAAGTATTTATAAAATAAGCGATTTAGGCCACATATATTTGACCTCTGACCTTGAAGGATGACCTTGACCTTGACCTTTCACCACTCAAAATGTGCAGCTCCATGAGATACACATGCATGCCAAATATCAAGTTGCTATCTTCAATATTGCAAAAGTATTCATAAAATGAGCGATTTTGGCCACATATATTTGATGTCTGACCTTGAAGGATGACCTTGACCTTGACCTTTCACCACTCAAAATGTGCAGCTTCATGAGATACACATGCATGCCAAATATGAAGTTGCTATCTTCAATATAGCAAAAGTTAGTGCAAAATGTTAAAGTTGGCGCAAACAGACCAATAGACAGACCAACAGACAGACCAACAGACAGGGCAAAAACAATATGTCCCCCACTACTATAGTGGGGGACATAAAAAGTATACTTTTTTTTCCAAAATGTGGCAAAAAATTCCCAATTTCCAAAAAAAAAATTTTTTTTTTTTTTTTTTTTTTTTTTTTTAGAAAGAAGTGTCTTATGCGTATTTTATCTCAATTTTAATTCAATATCATATAACAAAGTATTTTATGATTTTGTTCTTTTAATTTTAATGATTATAAAGTGTTATATCAAATTTAGTATTTCCCTAATTAGTGGACTTTTCGTGTGGAAAAAAAGGCTAATGAATTAATTTTCCCAATTTCATGAAAATGCCGAATAAAATTCCCAATTCCAAAGCCATGGGCTATCTTCCCAAAAAGTGGAAAAAAAACCCTGGGACTTGGTCAGTGAAAACCATGATGATCCTGAAGTATGAAAATTCAATTCAATGTCTATAGTTATAACAGATATGTTTACATGTTGCATTAAAACTGTAACCTGAATTTCAACTTGATGGCAAACCTTAACCTGACTTATCAAAGTAAAAAAGGAGGTATACTCCTCCTAAAAAGAGGTAACAGGTGTGGGTCAGTGAATGTTTATAAAGACCATGAACACCCATGTATAGTTTTATCTAAATAGCTGAAGTCAATGAGTAGTTACATGCAAATCTTTACAGGAATTTTGTTAAGAACAAAAAAGGGCATAATTATTGAGAGTAATGGAACTTGTTCAGTGACTTCCCACAATGACCATGAATACAATTTGAAAGTTCAATAAATATGTATTTGATTCCCCTTTTTCGTGATGATCACGACTTATTAATTTATCAATTAATCCTTGCAAGTGTGGATATTGAAAGTGTATTACTTATTTATAACCACACATTGTACTTCTGGAAAAAATAAACAAATAAGCTTCAACTTTACCAATGCTTGTTCAAGTAACCTTAAAGACAGGCCTGTATTTTAATCTTAAACCTCAAAGATTGACCTTGAAGACAGCATGTTACACCATGTCCAACAGGTTAAAATTTGTACAAAGTTATTTTTAAATTCTTCAATCTGTGGTTCATTGAAAGACAAACAAGAGCTGTCACCATAGGATGACATATGCCCCCTATAAACGCTTTGAAAGAAGTTATGAGCATTTATCGAAACCTAAACGCAGATTTCGCAACCTAAAGGCGGACCCTAAGTTCAAAGGTCAAGGTGAAAGGGGTCAAAATTTTTGTGTGTATGGAAAGGCCTTGTCCATATACACATGCATGCCAAATAGGAAGGTTATATCTCAAGGGACATAGAAGTTATGAGCATTTTTCAAAACCTAAACGCAGATTTCGAAACCTAAACGCGGACACTCAGTTTAAGGTCAAGGTCACAGGGGTCAAAATTTTTGTGCGTATGGAAAAGTCTTGTCCATATACACATGTTTGCCAAATATGAAGGTTATATCTCAAGGGACATAGAAGTTATGAGCATTTTTCGAAACCTAACCGCAGATTTTGAAACCTAAACGCAGACCCTTAGTCCCAGGTCAAGGTCACAGGGGTCAAAATTTGTGTGCGTATGGAAAGTCCTTGTCCATAAACACATGCATACCAAATATGAAGGTTATATCTCAAGGGAAATAGAAGTTATGAGCATTTTTCGAAAACCTAAACACAGATTTCGAAACCTAAACGCGGACCCTAAGTTCAACATCAAGGTCACAGGGGTCAAAATTTTTGTGCGTATGGAAAGGCCTTGTCCATATACACATGCATACCAAATATGAAGGTTATATCTCAAGGGACATAGAAGTAATGAGCATTTTTCAAAACCTAAACACAGATTTCGAAACCTTAACGCGGACCCCATGTTCAATGTCAAGGTCACAGGGGTCACAATTTGTGTGCGTATGGAAAGGCCTTGTCCATATACACATGCATACCAAATATGAAGGTTACATCTCAAGGCACATAGATGTTGTGAGCATTTTTCGAAACCTTAACGCAAAGTGTGACGGAAAGACGAACAGACGGACGGTTGGACAGTCTAATCACTATATGCCCTCCTTTGGAGGCATAAAAAGCCCTTTGTTGAAAATAATGTTCTGTATTGTGGGGCATTTGTGTTAAACATAATATCATTTAGGGTTACATTTGTATTTCCAAATTCTTCAATGAATGGTGAACTTAGAGAGCCAACAAGATGCAGTAAAGACGGATGAACAAACTGACAGGGAGCCAATGGCAGAGCCAGATGTACATAGCTCTTTGGGGATATAATTAAACTAGAATCTCTATTTGACAAAAATGCATGCCCCCAGTTAGCGCTAGATTGCCGAACTCTAAGACAAGGTCACGGACAAATTTTAAGTTGGGTAATATGGGTAAAATGGAAATGGTCATGAGCAAAGACAAAATTAAACAAGACTATTGCCAAGCAACATATGTCCCCTATATGTCTCCACCATTGTCAGAAATCCCACCATTGTCAGATTAAAAAAATAAATATTTGTTGCCATAGCAATCAGAATTTTTGACATAGGAACAAAATGAAATGACGTGCATGATATCCATATTGCAATCTATCCATGTTTCAAGTTTCATGATAAAATATTACGAACTTTTAAAGTTATCGCAGGATCCAGAAAACCTCCATTTTCAGCAGTATTTCTTGTCTATTTGTTGCCATAGCAACCAGAATTTTTGACATAGGAACAAAATGAAATGGTGTGCATAATGTCCATATTGCCATCTATCCATGTTTCAAGTTTCATGAAAAAATATTACGAACTTTTAAAGTTATTGCAGGATCCAGAAAAGTGTGACTGACAGACAGACAGACAGACTAACAGATGGAGCGCAAACCATAAGTCCCCTCCGGTGAAACCAGTAGGTGACAAAAAGCTACTTGAAGTTTCACAGACAGAAAGATAAAAATACAGACCCAAGGAATGGCAAATAGCTACATGCCTATTGCATTCAGATACAGGGGTCAAGGGGTCACTTTTATATATTGTATTTGTCATAACAACACAGCCTTACCTCCACCTCCTGGTCAGAAAGCTCCTCACAACTGAAACATACATACAAACATTGTGTAACAACTCTCTGATACATAATACATACATACAAACATTGTGTAACAACTCTCTGATACAAAATACATACATACAAACATTGTGTAACAACTCTCTGATACATAATCTGCAACAATGGGAATCAGCTCTCATCTAAACATGAGTGTAACTTAGTCTACCCCAGCTGATCACAGTCTCAAATTCTGGTCAGTGATTACACAATATTCAAAGTCTTATTCAAAGACTCTATGGCATTTACATTACTTGACAATTAAACTGGGGCTAAGTTGAAGTTGAGCTTGTTCACTGTTGAATTGAGAAGTCCCAGGCGCAGTCACCCAGTGACAGCACTCATTCTGGTAAATGGGTCTGCACTCTACAGTAACCCAAAATGATTACTGATGGTGAGTTTTGTCTAAATGAAGTTTATTTTAATACTTAGAATTACATTTTTTGAACAATCAATGTTTTCAACAAATATAAGGACAAATTGTCTTATGAGGATGGCTGGACAAACATACAATGAATATAGATCATCAAATCCTGAAAAACTAATGTATGGCACAGTATTCCAGTAACTTGCCATATCATCTAAGTGAACCATTGATCATGTACATACATCAAATCATATTTTTGTATAACTAATCTCTATAATTTTAATAAAGGAAGAAGCCTTTGATTTATACCAAAGTACCATATCCTTCTAATTATTCTGCCTTGCTATGTACAGCACAGATAATGGTTTCCAGTCATTGAAGCAGCATCATCACCTCTAGACACACATGGCAATCTCATGAAAGGCCTTTCACATTGCTGTCATAAAGCAGTACAAAACTTCCTCTTGAATTTCTTTCTGTACAATTGTGTTCAAGTTACAAAGTCATAGTAAAGACAGATATATTTTCATCAATTAAACACACAGTTTATTAAGTTTAATTTCAATGCTTATTATTATTTAACAAGAGATGTCACCTTAGGATGACTTAGGCCCCCTATAAATGCTTGATTGATTGATGTGTCTTGCAATGATGTGTCTATTACTCCATCAAGTTCTGTTAAGTACCTAGGTGCTATATTGGACCAATTCCTGTCCGGTAAAACCATTGCTAGGTCAATTATTACAAAGGCAAACTCAAGGTTAAAGTTCCTATACAGAAATAGTAAGTTCTTAACATTGCACACCAGAAAACTCCTTGTCATGTCCCTTATAAAGTGCCACTTTGACTATGCCTGCTCTTTTTGGTACCCTGGTCTTATTCAGTCACTTAAATAGGCTTCAAACTACACAAAACAAGATGATTAGGTTTGTTCTGAATATGGATAACAGATCACATGTTGGTCAAGAACAGTTTTCACATTTAGGTTGGCTGCCTGTTTCAAAACGAGTAGAACAGATCATACTTTGTCATGTACATAAGGTTAATCAAAGCGCTGAAGGCACTGAAGATGTTCGCTATTGCATAATTCAACACGCAATTCATTTTTGAAAATCAATCGCAAGTTTGAAATGAACACACGCCATTCAACTTTATAAAGTGTGTGTCATAGCGCACGGGTCGAGTTTTGTGTGCACTTTTTATCATCCTTATTATTTCATAGAAATAACTAAGACAAAATAAAAACAACATGCTTTTTGGAAGTTCTGAAAGCATAGAAAGTATGATGAAAATGGTAATGATAACTTAATATAAAGAAAATTTGCAGTCACCATATTAAAGGAATATTTTTTTCTTATATCAAATGACTATCTCACCAAGAATATAAATTCATAATGAAAGTTCCGTGTACAAAACATTTGATTTTTGACACCATATACAATTCAAAATATACAACAATCTTCGTATCTTGTATATGGAGGAATAAAAGTATATAAATATTGCTGTTTATGCTTTACTTATTACCCGAGCAGTTCACACGGTGTCAACAACGCTAACATAAACATAGGTATAGAGCACTCATGCGCTTTTAGGCGTAGCTGTTTCAGTTTTCATCTTAGTGACTTTTACATAACGCCAACAGACACGCATGAATATTTTCGAATATTTAATAAGATGATTCGAGATACAACCTCTGAATTTTTGCTACATCACTGCGTATGTGCTCAATTCAAAGGATGTAGCACTGTTCAGTGTAAGGAATTCCGGACTACTCTCTGTATGCTCAAACGACACAAATTGTGGCCCTGTTACAATTACGCGTTACAATCCATCTCGCAGAATTTCACTTTCGCCTCCAAGATGAGAAAACAATCATTAGCGAAATAGTATAGTGTCACGATAAGAGAAAATCGTTTAATTATCATACCACAATGTTTGCCGTACTTGGTCAGCACGTCTGGAAATCATTCCTTAATGTGTGGATAGGCTGCCATTATTAACATTAGTTTGCTATTTTCAATTCAATTTTGTATCAAAAAGCATTGTTCTTAAATGTGGCATTTTCAATTCGCAATGAGATTTGTAATGACCCTCGTCATGTGAAAATGGGTCTTATTCCATATGCGCCCATCATATAAATAGCCCACTCAGCTATCACTCCTTCTGGTCAGGAGAAACATAACATATTGAGTGATTTTAAAGCGAACAGCATCGCCTATGGCCTGACTGCGCAAAAGCACATGTTGGGTTTAACAAACGCTTGCCGAAACGCATAAGACCCATTTTCGCATGACGGCGCTATTGACGTGTGATTTAAATGTGTCGAAAGAAAACTGCGTTTAAATCAAATATAAACATACGATATATTTCGATAGTGAAGAAAGATACTCATAACAAGGCATATGAGGACACATATGAAGTGCTCTCCCGTAGTATATTTTTTATTTTACTCACACTAATGTGTGGTTTGACAAAGCTAACACACATTTCATGCGGTGAATATGCAGCTTACAAGTGAAAAACACAACACAATAGTTACACTTTTGTTTAATTGTATTTAATTATTTAGAAAAGTAAATTGCTAATTTTATTTCAAAGTCAGCGTATACGCCGACTACATTTTTAAAAGACATTTATTGTTATAAATATATTTAATATAATATATTAGGTTGTTTTCGGTTTTAGCGATTAAAAAGCATTTTCGAGGTTGCCTATAGTATGCCTGTAGTAATTCATGAACTCATATCCAACTGTCTATGTATTGAGAACTGTGAATATAAACAAGCTTAACCTTCTACTAACCTTCTGCTATTGCATTCGTATTATTATTATAAATTGTTTGTTATATTCGGGTTTAGCAATTATGAAACTTTTTTTTGTCTATCGTATCGCTGAAGTTATTGTTGAACTTATGTTCAACGTTTTATAAATTGAGAATATAAACAAAGACCTATAGATAATATGGGTCTTTGATATAAATAAGCGTCAACTTTTTCCAGAATCTCTCATTTTATGACCTGTACTACGTCATTGAGTTGTATGCGAGAGCCTAACCTATTGCGTTGTTATAACCCGTAAACTTTCCTTTGTTTATCGACAGACGCATCTATTAATAGTCTCATATATCATGAATGCCAAAACAACCGGGAAAAAGAACCACGTGACCAAATAGGACGCAAAACGCAAATACCATGCGACTACGACTTTTATTATGTAAGAAAGCTCCGCAATTCCTTTGAAGTCGGAGCCTTGTGATTGCTATTACTTAAATAATTGACCTCTAACTGAAGTAAGCAAAGGAAACGCAGCACCTAATTGACCCATTCCTTCTATGTGCGAAGGCAGATTGAATTTTACTAATGTATGGTTTGCCTATTATAACACACATTATAATGCGGTAAATATGTGACTAACAAGTAAAAAACACTATAATTAAACTTTTGTTTTGAATTAAGTTATTAAGAAAACAAAATTCCAAACCTTATTTCAAAACAGCAAGACTACATTTTTTAGAGAATATTATTGTTATATTTAAATGTTTTTTTTAACAGTTTCAGCGATAATGAAACATTTTTTTATGTTGTCTATCGTATCCCTGTAATAATTGTTGAACTCGTGGTCAACGTATTATTAATTGAGACCTGTGAATATAAACAAGCGTAACCTTATACTACTGCGTTATTCTCACACGGACTCCCCTTTGTTTATCGCCAGCCTCAGATTTATGAATAAGCTGAGCGAAAATACTACGTCACGCACACGCAGCAGAAAGTGAACTATTTTAATCATTCATAAACAATCTCCTCCGCGACACGTACAATACAATCATTGTTCATTGATTCTTTTCTATAAAACACCGTTCCAAAATATTGAATGTAACACGAGATTAATATAATGTTGCCATTTGTGAATACACATAATTGGAGAACTCAAACCTCTTGCATAAATTATACAACTCTTTCTTGCGCGGATACGCAAGCGGGTATTGGGTTAATCATACCTAGTCGTATCGACCTGAATTTCACACTAAGCACTTTAGACGGGCGCTAAAGCGCCCATCTAAAAATGGCCTTGCACCAGTGTATATGGGTGAGAATTTTAAGCCAGTGTCTGGCGTACATAATCGTTGTACTAGGTCTAATATGGTAGCTCAGCCAGAATCTGATCATTTTGCTGAAAATTTTACATTTGAAGACTCTGGTCGTTTTTCCAAACCAAGGGTAGGAAGTTTTGGTTCTAAAACATTTACATATAATGGTATCTGTTTATGGAACAATCTTCCTCAAAACATCAGGGCTGTAACTAAACCTAACAATTACAAGGGTGCCATCAAGAAAAAGTTTTTAGAGTCTTTATAGCTTTTTATAGTATAATTTTTAGTATGAATTTTATGTTCTGTTAAAATACTGTGATACATTTTTAAGTCTTATGATCATTAAGATGCAAGGATCTCATAATTATTCTTAAACTTATAGTATGCTACAAAATTTGTTTATTAACTACATATGCAGTGTGTAACTTTCTTAAGCAACTTCTGTGATAATAATGAACATGTGATTATATTTGTTCGTCCTTAATCAGTATTATTCTTTATTAAACAGTACATATTTGATACATATACATTATTAAATATCTAATACATGACTGTTTCATGGTTACTGCCACCAATATCAAGGACCACAATGGAAATAAGTAAAAATCATTTTTCTCTTTTTTGTGTTATCCTTGGTATTGTGTGTGCATTCCATGGTTTGCTATGTATATTGCTGTGATAATATATTTTATATTGTATGCATTATGTAGTAACTATGAAATGTTCATATTTTTACCAAATAAAATCAATCAATCAATCATCTCAAGGGACATAGAAGTTATGAGCATTTTTCAAAACCTAAACGCAGATTTCGAAACCTTAACGCGGACCCTAACTTCAAGGTCAAGGTCACAGGGGTAAAAATTTGTGTGCGTATGGAAAGGCCTTGTCCATATACACATGCATACCAAATATGAAGGTTATATCTCAAAGGACATGGAAGTTATGAGCATTTTTCGAAACCTAAACGCAGATTTCGAAACCTAAACGCGGACCCTTAGTTCAAGGTCAAGGTCACAGGGGTAAAATTTTTTGTGCGTATGGAAAGGCCTTTTCTATATACACATGCATACCAAATATGAAGGTTATATCTCGAGGGACATAGAAGTTATGAGCATTTTTCAAAACCTAAACGCAAAGTGTGACAGAAAGACAGACAGACGGACAGTCCGATCACTATATGCCGTCTTTTCTTCGAAAAGGGGGCATAAAAAGTAGATAATGGTAGCCTGGAATTGCTTTCAAGATTTCATTAAAGGAGTGTTTTTTAGACAAGTAAAATATCATAGGTAATTACTGGCTCATCAATATTATAAAAACAAACTTTTGTCACGCAGTTCTCAAAGCCTATAACTTAGTGACAAAGAAACATGTGTTCCAACAATGGTCTGGGCAATGTTTTGCCACTAGATGACAGGTAAGATATTTGGCAATTCTATGATGAAATGTTTAAAAATGAATATTCATACCTATTAAATTATTTACATGTAAATGTTCTCCTTATTTTTTTCTTAAAACATAAGTGCTGTTGTTAAGAGTTATCAAACTCATGAAATTTTAATATTTTGTTTACTTTCAAAATTACTATGTTGTTATGACCATTTTGAACTGAATTATTCTCAAAAATAAAATATTGATTGACAGCCCAAAATAAAATAATCACAACCAAATATTTCGGACATGATGTACGTACATGAACCACAGAAATGGTCACAAAAGCTCTATAGTATAAAAATTATGTAACACAAAAGTGCTCAGTCGTATTGGATGTACAATATAAACTTTTGTAAAACAGACAATTCAAAGCTAAATTAATAGCTACAGCACTTTGAAATGTAAACAATACACAAATAACAACATCTTTATCAATAACCTGCTTCATGGTTGAATGAATCAATGACAAGACTAGCTTAAAACAAATTTTTATAGTAAAATTCATTTTAATTAGTAATTACTTACCTGCTATCTAATTGCTACTTACTCCGAAGGATCGTAATTTATCCGGAAACTTTCTGTCCGAATCCCACACACTTTTCATAAACCTGTCAGGTCAGGTCAGAACGGTCACATAGTGCCGTGTAACCAAAAAGGGATATTACCTAGAAATCACTCTTATTCCAATAAACAATATGAAAATATTAGACGAAGAGCGGGGTGGGAGGTGGGACTTACCAATAGCAGGTAAGTAATTACTAATTAAAATGAATTTTACTATAAAAAATTGTTTTAAGCTAGTCTTGTCATTGATTCATTCAACCATGAAGCAGGTTATTAATAAAGATGTTGTTATTTGTGTATTAATTAATAGCTTAATTACGTTACCTGCTATCTAATTGCTGACTTTGCAGCTGCGGCGGGAAGGTTCGCAAAAATCTCCCCATCAAAGCGGAACCCATATCTCAGGTTCTCAGCTAATCTTCGTTATTACGGTATTAACTTAATTCACGGATAAGCGTAATATACCTATGCCGTAGAAGATACTACCGTTTGTGCAACCACAAGGGGGCCCAACAGATACAAGTTGTCCTGTTGGCACTCCAGAGAACAAAGATAAAAAGATGAAAAGGTGGTCTGATTCCTCCAGAAAGCAGCTTGAAGCACGTCAGAGAGTGGGGTATGATTAATATACGCCCACGAAGCCGACATTGCTCGTAATTCATGCGGTCTAATCTTAAAAAGGGATGAATCCCTTGAAGAAAGAAAAGAGTAAGCCCTTTTTATAGTCGAGGCTACCCAACGGGAAATAGAAGCTGCAGACACATCGCCCCCCCCCCCCCTTTTTAAGGGAATGAAGAGTCTCTTGCGAGAACCTCGAATAGACTTAACTCTACTAAGATAGAACTTCAAAGACCTGACAGGGCAGAGGAGTCTATCTTCATCTTCATTTCCACAAGTTCTAGAAAGACTTGGGACCTTGAAGGGTTTAGAAGCCATTGAGGGGAGTTGATTTTTAGCAAGGAATCCTGGCTGACACAACAAAGTGACAGAGCCATCGGAGGAATCAAAACGAAGATGGCTTTCTTCGATAGAAAGAGCATGAATTTCACTTCTACGTTTGGATGAAGCCATGGTAAGAAGGAAAACGGTCTTCCAGGGAAGGAACTGTAAAGAAGCCTGATTAAGGGGTTCACAGGGAGCTTTAATAAGCGATCCAAGAACACAAGCCAAATCCCATTTGGGGGTAAGAGAATGAGACACAGGACGTTTAAGTTCCATGGCTCGGATCAGTTCCGAAATGGCTGGGTCAGCATAGACTTGTGATGACTTACGAAAAGCCAAGGTATGCGAAAGCACAGATCTGTATCCTTTGATGGAGCTAAGAGAAAGTTTCTTATCATCAAAGAGATAGATTAGAAAATCCGCTATGCGTCTAGCAGAGGGATTGAGGGGATCAATTTTCCCTCGAACACACCAATTAGAGAAGAGTTTCCAGCGAGCATCATAGACTGCTCTGGTGGACTTTCTCCTTGCAGAGGCAACGAGCGTTGAAGCCCTGACAGAAAAGCGTTTCTTCTGCAGGGATTGCCTGATAACGGCCAGACGTGTAAGTGAAACATGTCTGGATCCATGAGAAGTCTACCTCTCTGAGATAGGAGATCTGACCTGTGCGGGAGTTCCCTGGGAAATTCGCACAGGAGACCGAGAAGGTCGTTGAACCAGGATCTCCTGGGCCACCAAGGGGCTATCAGGAGGATCCGGCAAGAGCTCACACTGATTTTCCCTAAGATTTGGGGAATTAGAATGGGTGGGGGATAAGCATAAGCGTCCAGTTGATCCCAATCGAACAAAAGCGCATCTCCCGCCCACGCTGCTAGTTCGTACACTAGACTCGCATACAGAGGAAGGCTGTGGTTGTCTCTGGTCGCAAACAGGTCGACCAGTGGATAACCGAATGTGAGGAAAATCTGGTTGGCCACTTCCTGATGAAGTGTCCACTCCGATGGAAGGAACTGGTGTTTGCGAGACAAACCGTCTGCCAGGGCGTTGAGACGACCTGGTATGTGTTTGGACAAGAGAGAGACGTTGAGGCTCTTGCAAAGAACAAGTAAGTTCCTTGTTTCCAGATATAGGGAGTGAGAGTGTGTACCTCCCTGTTTCTGGATGTAAGCCACGACTGATGTGTTGTCTGTCGATACCATCACACAGGAGTCCCGAAGATGTGATTGGAATTGAGAAACAGCTAGAAAGACTGCTCGCATTTCGAGATTGTTTATGTGCAGGTGAGACTCCTGAGGAGACCACAATCCTGATAATGTCAGGCTGCGGGGTTCCAGGTGAGCGCCCCAACCTTCCATGCTCGCATCCGTTATGAGATGTAAAGAAGGTTGCGGGGGAAGAAGCGGTACTCCTGCCAACAGGGGACTAAGGACAGAAGGATGGGAATCTGTGTTAGCAGATTGTCTGGAGACCATTTCCATCGAGCTGAGAGATAGTGCTGAATAGGACGTAGGAAGAGACGTCCCAACTGCACGAAGTCTGCTACGGAGCTCAGGATACCGTTGAGTGAGAGGAAATCTTGAGCTGTGATATGAGATTGGGACAGCACCCATCTGACCATCAAAAGGTGGTCTGATACACGTTGCGGTGAGACCCTAACCCGATTGATGTGGGTGAGAAAATTCATTCCCACGAATATGAAATCCTGAGAGGGAATGAGGTCTGACTTGGCTGCATTGAGAACGAGTCCTAAAGAGAGGAGCTCCTTCCAAGAGAACTCTAGGTGTAGCAGAAGCAGTCGACGATCGAGCTGGTGTAAGAGCCAATCGTCGAAATACTAAAACAGTTGAACCCCGTGTAATCGGAGGTGTGCGCCCACTGCGGCCATGAGTTTGGTGAAAACTTGTGGAGCTGTGGCCAATCCAAAGGACATCGCCCGAAACTGGTAGACCTGGCCTCGAAAGGAGAAGCGCAGGTACTTCTGGTAGTTGGGATGGATAGGAAAATGGAAGAATGCATCTTCCAGGTCCAAGGAAACCCCCCAGTGCATGAGTTTGATGGAGCACCGAATGAAGGCAGGAGTCTCCATCTTGAAAGTAGGTTTGACTAGAAACGTGTTGAACACTTTTAAGTCTATGACTGGTCTCCAGGAGCCGCTTTTCTTTTGAACAAGGAAAAGGCGACTGTAAAATCCTGGAGAACAAGGGTCGTGAACCCTTTCTACCCCCTGTTTTTCCAGGAGTCCGAGAATGGAGTCTGGAAGTTGTGGATGCGGAGATACCAGATGTATTGGGACGCGAGAGAGTGGGGGCCTTTTTTCGAATTGAAAAGTGAGGCCTTGTGTGACAAGGGAATGAACCCACGCGTCCGAAGTGATTTTGAGCCATCGATTTGCGAAGTGCATAAGTCTGGCCCCGACTGGTACCTACGGCATCGGAGGTTGTGGCGGTAGAAAGGGGTATGACCTAGGGCTGATCTTTTGGAGGTCCACCCTTGCCGGAAGAAGGATTAAATGACTTCTTGTCCGCATTGGGTTTGCCCTTACTCCAATTTTGGTTTACAGACGGCTTCCGATAGGAAGATGTTCTGTTCTGAAAAGGAGGCCTATTTGTGGGCTGACGTGGAGCAGACGGACGCTTAGTAGGGCAAAATGTCCCTTTTAGCGTTCTTGGCCGGTGGGGCTCCTGGGGGCTTAGAAGCAGGGCGCTTAAAAACCACAGGGCGCTGGCCAGATTTGCTTTCTAGCTAGGGAGGCATGTATCTGATCTTCACGATCAGCAGTAAGTGCCGACTGTATCCTCCCTCCGAAAAGAGAATCTGCTGTTAGTGGAGCAGTTTGAAGGGAGTTAAAGCCTGTTTCCAAAAGGAAATTATTGGGCAAGGAAGAGAGGATGAGGTCTCTCCGAAGCCTTAACATCTCAGACATAGACGACGCAGCATTGTGTGATAAACACTGCGTAGTACGTGAAAGGTGTATCAACAAGGCACGGAGCTCCTCTGGGATTGAATCAGAGAGCTCCCAAACCAAGTCTAAGGCTGTGGCTGCCATGAGATCTAGCTGGTTAGCCAGACCTATGGAACGGCGTTCTCTCAGCTCCCAATTTTCCAACAGGGAAAGAGGGACTGCTGTATGGGTAGATGATGAAGGCATTGTAAGGGACAGCTTACTAATGTCAGCATCAGGAACGGGAAGTTTGGAAAGGTCCAAACTGGTAGAAGGGTCGGGAACCGGGGCCTTATAACTTTTCCCGCCGTCCATCTGTTTAGGCTCCGTCAGCTCCTTAGGGGCTTTCCATGGAGATGGCGAAGGCTTATTGGCTGGCTCAAGTGACTGGAATACAGCCATTGTGGAAGAGCCAATAGGAAGGCGGAGATCCATTCGGGAAGTCGCCTTACTTATCCTGCCGGGCTCCCGTCTGCGGGCTACCTGTTCTGTAACGGTAATCGCAGATCCTGTGAGAGACAAGGAAGGGCGGAGGCAGGAGTCCTCATCTAAGGTATCGAACATTAGTTTGTAAACCTGATTGATGGAGGCCAAATAATAAAGTTCGGCCTCATAAGACTCCGAACCCGCCTCAATCGAACCGTCTGCGGGAGCATTGGATTGATTGAAACAGGTGGATACAGAAGTAGGAATACTAGATTCATCCGCTTCTATCATGAGAGGATCTTTTTCCGGCACCATCAAAGATATAGCTGGTGAGTTAGGTCTATCAGAGATCAAGTCAGCAGACTCACTTTGAATACCAGCGGTCGCTGGTAAAGGATCAGTCGAAAAAGGGACAAAGATTCCCGGCGACTGTTGGATCCACAAAGTATTGGGATTTGATGGTGTAGCGGCAGCCCGGGGTATACTTCTATGCAATGTGGAAGAGACCCGTGGGGCTGAAAACGCAGCCGAAGTGGTTAGATTAACCCCTGTACCTTGAGCCTGATATGTTTGCAAACTAGTGTTTGAATATAAATTATGCTCAGTGGTTGTATGAACGGCTGAAGTGTGTGTTGAGACGATGAGTCATACGACGACGAGCCCGAGGTGGAGGAGTAGCCGGAAACATCAGACACTACGCGTTTACGTCTGTGACTCACAGTAGAAACGAGGCTGCGTCTACCTTTGTGGAGTACTGACAAGGTAGTGTCAACATCTACGGTGACCGGAACGGTCTGTGGCACAGACCGGTACCCGGTGACCGGATCGGTCATTTCATGACCGGTGACCAGACCGGTCATAGCATGACCGGTGACCGGTTGACCAGTGACTGGACTGGTCATAGCATGACCGGTAACGACACCGGTCATTGCATGACCGGTGACCGGACATAGCATGACCGGTGACCGGACTGGTCAATGTTGACCGGTGACCAGTGAAGTCTCCGGACCGGTCAACTGGTCGTTGCCGATGAACGGACGGGGCAAATTTTGTCCGGTGTCGTCACCGGGCAAGGATCGATGCATGGCATATCCTGATGGCATGTGGTCGAGGTCGTGTGGGGAAAAGTCACGGCTAACCGAACTTTCCATACTTTGACCTGAGCCACGCATGTTGCGTCTCCGGCTCTTGAAAGGTCTACGCTTGATGGCCCAGGTATCTACAGACCAATTCTCACAGAAAGGGCAGCAGTTGTCCTGGTTGCATCCGGCACACGAAAAGGCAGCTATCATGGTTGTTCCATGCTGCTCTTATGTGGCCACACGAACCACTTGTTTGAGGCATATTTTGCCTTAAACAAACAAACAAAATCACAAAACAATACAGAAATAATCGGATATATATACGGAGAATATTTTAACACAATTCAAAACTTCTCTAGTTCTGTAAAACAGAAGAATCCAGCGAAACAGAGCAACAATTAAGTAAACAACAAAAATGTCGGCCTTGTATAACGCTATCCGGAATAAGAGTGATTTCTGGGTAATATCCCGTTTTGGTTACACGGCACTATGTGACCGTTCTGACCTGACCTGACGGGTTTATGAAAAGTGTGTGGGATTCGGACAGAAAGTTTCCGGATAAATTACGATCCTTCGGAGTAAGTAGCAATTAGATAGCAGGTAACGTAATTAAGCTATTAAAATGAACCAAAATGCAATGCAACAAAATTGCTGCGAATATCTCAGCAGTGTTAGTGTTGTGACAATAATATGCTTAATAAGTGCATTAATCATGGATAATGAATTGAACATGCAGCTAACATGAAAATTTAGTTAAATTCGACAGTATTCTATGTCAGAAATCATGGTGACACAAAATTAACAAACAGACATATGGCAACAACCAAACTAGTTATTATTAGCTTTTCTCACTAGTAAGTATGTTGTTTTGTGATAAAAGTGAGAAAGCATACACATAAAATACTGTTAAACAAGAGGGCCTGAAAGGCCCAAGGTCGCTCACCTGAGAGGAAAGGAACTGACCTGTTCTGTGCAGCACAAGATGTCATTAGAACAAAATGTTCTTACCAACTTTCATGACTAGTGAACACCCTGGCAGCCACGTTTTTCAACAGACCACAACCATTTTCATACACATCCAAGATATCATTTAACCAAATATTCTGACAAAGTTTCATAAGATTCATGAATTCATATAAGGAAAAATGCCCCGCCCCCTGGTGGCCATATTTTTCAAGCAACTGGAACCATTTTCAAACTTGTCCAAGATATCATTGGGACAAATCTTCTGACAAAGTTTCATGATGATCGGGCAATAAATATGGGTTCTAGAGTGTTAACAAGGTTTAACTATAGCTAAATAAGGAAAAATGCCCCCCCCCCCCCTGGTGGCCATGTTTTTAAAGCAACCGAAATCATTTTCAAACTCATCCAAGATATCATTGGGACAAATCTTCTGACCAAGTTTCATGAAGATCGGAAAATTAATGTGGCCTCTAAAGTGTTAACAAGGTTTTACTAAAGCCATATAGGGAAAAATGCCCCGCCCCCTGGCGGCCATGTTTTTCAACCAACCTGCATCATTTTTGAACTCGTCCAAGATATTATTGGGATGAATCTTCTGACCAAGTGTCATGAAGATCTGACAATAAATGTGGCCTCTAGAGTGTTAACAAGATTTTACTATAGCCATATAAGGAAAAATGCCCCGCCCCTTGGCAGCCATGTTTTTCAAGCAAATGTAACCTTTTTTGAACTCATATAAGATATCATACAGACCAATCTTCTGACCAAATTTCATGAAGATTGGACAATAAATGTGGCCTCTAGAGTGTTAACAAGGTTTTACTATAGCCATATTAGGAAAACTGCCCCACCCCCCTGGTGGCCATTTTTTTTCACCGATCTGGACCATTTTCGAACTCGTCTAAGATATCAATGAAACCAATGTTTTGACTAAGTTTCATGATGATTGGGCAAAAATTGTGACTTCTAGAGTGCTCACAAGGTTTCTCTATAGCCATAAAAGGAATACTGCCCCGCCCCCTGGCGGCCATGTTTTTCAACAGACGGGAACCATTTTTAAACTCAACCAACATATCATTTAGACAAATATTTTGACAAAGTTACATGAAGATTGGGCATCAAATGTGACTTCTACTGTGTTTACAAGGTTTTTCTTTTTTTTTGACCTAGTGACCTAGTTTTTGACCCAGCATGACCCAGTTTCGAACTCAGTCGAGGTATCAATGGGACAAATGTTCTGACCAAATTACATAAAGATCAGACGATAAATGTGGCCTCTAGAGTGTTCACAAGGCAAAATGTTGACGACGTACGACGCACGACGGACCACGGACAAAAGGCTATCACAAAAGCTCACCATGAGCATGTTGTGCTCAGGTGAGCTAAAAAGGGCCTGTATCATCATGCAGAAAAAAATGGAACTAATGGAAAAAAGTAATTTTTAAATGAAACAGTTAAAACTTAAAACACTGAGTTACTTTGTATGCATGTAATCAGGGCTCATCCATGAGTGAGGCATGGGAGATAACTTCTCCCTGGACATATTAACTGCTTCCTCTAATAACATGAAGAAGCAGTGACTTCTATTCCTTAAATGATTTACTTTGCACCAGAAATCGACCAATAATATATAAATTATCAAAGTGCTGAAGGCACTGAAGTTGTTCGCTATTGCATAATCTTAGTGAATCATTGATTTAACGCTGAACAGACACCACTTCTCCTTTAAGTTTTCTTACTTTTCCCCAATTTCAGCTAAGGAAAAAGTCAACTTTGAACATAGAATGAGTCCTGATGTAATATCAATATTGCTGCAAAGTTGCCTTACATGTTTTCATATTTGACTTTATTATACTTTTAATAGCATCCTCTGATGGCTATTTTTAGCCCTCTGCAGGTTGCTGTGGTTACAATCTAACATCCTATATAGTGTTCACTATATTTGGTACGATGCGAAACCATCAAACTTTAGTGGTTTTTATAACAAGTTTTAAACAAGGGACAAAATTGTCACAAAACCAGGTTTTCATTGTGAAAAAAAAATCTGATAAAGGGAGAAAACTCAAACTCAACTTTTGAAATGAACAAACAAAATTAACCCCCTTTGTAAGTTTGTTTAAAAAAAAAATCTATTTTTAGTCGTGGTGACCTTGACATTGGAGATATTGACGTGATTCTTTCGTGCGACACACCGTCCCATGATGGTGAACAAATGTGCCAAATGATTTTAAAATCTCACAATGAATGACATAGTTATGGCCAGGACAAGCTCATTTATGGCCATTTTTGACCTTTGAACTCAAAGTGTGACCTTGACCTTGGAGATATCGACGTAATTATTTCGCGCGACACACCGTCCAATGATGGTGAACAAATGTGCCAAATGATTTTAAAATCTGACAATGAACGACATAGTTATGGCCCAGACAAGCTTGTTCCGCCCGCCAGCCCGCCAGCCAGCCAGCCCGCCCGCATTTGCCAATCTAATAACCAGTTTTTTCCTTCGGAAAACCTGGTTAATAAATAATAATTTAAGTATGCAAGATATCTATCTTGTGTTATTAACTTTTGTTTCATGAATAGAATTTGTGTTTTCATTTTGCAAATAAACGCAGAATTTTACGCTGGTCAATTATTAGAATAATAATTATCTATGAATATCTATGGTAGAATAGATATCGTTGCAGGAATTTAAAATGAACCGTTAAACTTAATTTAGATTCACATCGTAAATGCATGATTTACATGCTGGCGAATTCGACTGTACAGCCTTATTTGATTTCAGAAATAAATATCTGGCTTATTTCCCATTTTTCGACACATGTTCTTCTTAACTTTTATTTTAATTTATTTTGAAATATATGTTTAATAAGTTTTTAACACACATTATTATAGATTAATAAATATTTGACAAAATCGTATAATCTCGCTTTAAAGTCTTCCACCCCAAGATATTATTAGAACAAATGTTCTGACCAAGTTTCATGAAGAATGAATTATTAATGTAACAATTAGAGTGCTAACAAGGTTTTACTATAGCCATAAAAAGATAAATTCCCGGCCCCCTGGCTGCCATGTTTTCAACAGACCAGAGCCATTTTCAAACTAATCTTGGATTTCATTAAAACAAATGTTCTGACCAAGTTTCATGAAGATTGAACAATTAAGAGTGTTAACAAGGTTTTACAATAGTCATATAAGGAGAAATGGCCCACCCCCCTGGCGACCATGTTTTTAAAGCAACAGGAACCATTTTCAAACTCATCAAAGATATTACTAAGACAAATCTTCTGACCAAGTTTCATGATGGGGCAATAAATGTGGCCTCTAGAGTGTTAACAATAATTTACTATAGCCATATAAGGAAAAATGCCCTGCCCCTGGCAACCATGTTTTTCAACAGACAAAAACCATTTTCGAACTCATCCAAGATATCATTAAAACTAGAAATGGCGCGGCAGAGGCCGATGCGTATCCCCACGCCGCATGCTTGACCCGGGGGCGCCCCAGGGTTGGTAATGGGGCCATCCATAGTTGAGATTGACCATATTGTAATAAGAGAGGGTCAGTATCAATTTGAAGTAAATCGGTCCAGAAATGAAGAGGTTAATGTAAAATAACCTAAAACAAGAGCTGTCACCATGGATGACTTATGCCCCCTATAAATGCTTGATAGAAGTTATGAGCTTTTTTCTAAACCTAAACGCAGATTTTGAAACCTAAACGCCGACCCTAAGTTCAAGGTCAAGGTCACAGGGGTCAAAATTTGTGTGCGTATGGAAAGGCCTTGTCCATATACACATGCATACCAAATATAAAGGTTATATCTCAAGGGACATAGAAGTTACGAGAATTTTTCAAAACCTAAACGCAGATTTCGAAACCTAAACGCAGACCTTAAGTTCAAGGTAAAGGTCACAGGGGTAAAAATTTGTGTGTGTGTATGGAAAGGCCTTGTCCATATACACATGCATACCAAATATGAAGGTTATATCTCAAGGGACATAGAAGTTATGAGCATTTTTTGAAACCTAAACACAGATTTCGAAACCTAAACGCGGAGCCTAAGTTCAAGGTCAAGGACACAGGGGTAAATTTTTGTGTGTGTATGGAAAGGCCTTGTTTATATACACATGCACACCAAATATGAAGGTTATATCTCAAGGGACATAGAAGTTATGAGCATTTTTTGAAACATAAACACAGATTGCGAAACCTAAACGCGGACCCTAAGTTCAAGGTCAAGGTCACAGGGGTAAAAAAATTTGTGCATATGGAAAGGCCTTGTCCATATACACATGCATACCAAATATGAAGGTTATATCTCAAGGGACATAGAAGTTATGAGCATTTTTCGAAACCTAAACGCAAAGTGTGACAGAAAGACGGACAGACGGACAGACAGACGGAAAGTCCGATTACTATATGCCCCCTTTTCTTCGAAAGGGGGCATAAAAATAGTGAAAATCTCTGACCCGGCCCCACTCCAACCCCCATAAATTTTGACCCAGAGTCAGATCAAAATTCCGTCGCCGTCACCGTCTCACATATGCTCATAGCTACCATGTGTGTAAGTTTCAAGATTCTAGTACTAATAGTGTTGGAGGAAATAGTGGCCAGGATGGACGGACGGACAGATGGCAGAGATAACAGTAACCACATAATAGATTTCAAAATGTAAACGCGGACAATAAGATCAAGGTCAAGGTGACAGGGGTCAAAAATGTTCTGCGCATGGAAAGGTCTTATCCAGATACACATGCGTACCAAATATGAAAGCAATATCCGAGAGGACACAGACGTTATGAGTTTTTTTTAAATTGCGGTCGCATATTTCGAGACTTGAACGTGGACACCAAGTTAAAAATTTTCAAGCACATGGAATGGTGTTGTCCAGATACATATGCGTACCACATATGAAAGCAATATCGGAAGGGACACAGTAGGTATGAGCCTTTTTAGAATCGCGGTCGCAGATTTAGAAACCTGAATGTTGACCTAAATTTCAAGGTAAAGGTCACAGGAACGCTGACCTCAAGTTCAAGGTCAAGGTCAAAGGGGTCAAACATTTTATGCGCATGGAAAGGTGTTGTCCAGATACACATGCATATCAAATAGGAAAGCAATATCTGAAGGGACACAGTAGTTATGAGCCTTTTTCAGATCGCGGTCGCAGATTTCGAAACCTGAATGCTGACCTCAAGTTCAAGGTCAAAGTGGTCAACATTTGTATGCGCATGGAAAGGTGTTGTCCAGATACACATGCAAACCACTGAAAGCAATATCTGAAGGGACACAGTAGTTATGAGCCTTTTTCGAATCGGGGTGGCAGATTTCGAAACCTGAATGCGGACCTCAAGTTCAAGGTCAAGGTCACAGGGGTGAAAAATTGTATGTGCATGGAAAGGTGTTGCCTAGATACACATGCATACCAAATATGAAAGCAATATCTGAAGGGACATAGTAGTTATGAGCCTAATTTCGAATCGCGGTCGCAGGAAAATCTCTGACCCGGCCCCACCACAACCCCCATAACTTTTGACCCAGGGGTCAGATCAAAATTCCGTCGCCATCACCGTCACACATATGCTCATAGCTACCATGTGTGTAAGTTTCAAGGTTCTAGTGCTAATAGTGTAGGAGGAGAAAGTGGCCAGGACATACGGCGGAGATAACCACATAATCCCCACTTTTCTCCAAAAACGTGGGGATAACAAATGTCCTTACCAAGTTTCATAAAGATTGGAAAATAAATGTGTTTTTACTATAGCCATTTAAGGAAAAATGCCCCGCCCACTGGTGGCCATGTTTTTCAACCAACCAGAACCATTTTCGAACTCATTAAAAATATCATTGGCTCAAATCTTCTGACAAAATTTCATGAAGATTGAACAATAAATGTGGTCTCTAGAGTGTTAATAAGGCAAATGTTGATGCAGAACGCCAGACAAAAGGTGATCACAAAAGCTCACCATTGACACATTGTGCTCAGGTGACCTAAAAATACATATGCTAAGTATTTGTTTAATACAAAATAACAATAATGCCTTCAAAGGTATACTGTATTTAATGTTATGTGTTGCATAAGAATAATATCTATGACGCCATTACATCATGTCATCAGTCAAACACTCAATCCTGGAATTACATTAAACAACAAGAGCTGAGTTTGTGAAACACAATGCCCCCTACTGTGCTTTGAAGCCCCACAGCAGCTTTTTTTTAATAGAGAAAATTGTAATGTCCAAGGCCTGTAACTTTGTCAAATATTGATCAGAACGAATCTCAAACATGATATGTAAGTCATGTAGGTTGAAAAATCACAAATAAAAAATCAGGTCAATATCTGGAAGCGTTAAGGACAAAATCTTCGGAAAAGGATACCGGCCAGATGAACTGACGGACAGATGGACTGACTGACCAACAGTGCAACTGCTATATGCCCTCCTCTTGTGGGCATGAAAACTTGTTATAACAGATTCTAACAAGAGCACCGCATAACCGGTGCCACGCTCAGCTACGGGTGCAGTTTTGAATAAATGAAAGCTTGTCAGATTTTTTTTTTAAAGGTCACAGCGACCTTGACCTTTGACCTAGTGACCCAAAAATGGGTGTGGTGTGTAGAACTCATCAAGGTGCATCTACGAAGTTTCAAAGTTATAGGTGGAAGCAATTTGATTTTAGAGCCAATGTTCAAAACCTTAACAAAATGTTAAGGTTTTAGCTCGACACGGACAGCGGACGTCGAACGACACGACGAGCTGGCTATGACAATACCTCGGGTTTTAAAACCCGAAAAACGCCTAGCTAAAAATATGTGGATTAAATGTTGCAATTTAAGAAATCTGTTAATGTCTGCTATGCAAAATCTCTTTTGTTTCTATATTTGACATTTGCATAATAGTTATAGATAGGAAGGCTGCAATGTTCAGGCGTGTTCCATAAAGATTGTGTTACACTTCCATTAGCAAGTCAAAAGGAAAGATAACATGCAGATCCTTGATAGATGGGTTTAAAACTTGGTTAATTGTGGTGACATTGTAGTTGACACTCAAATTCATTTAATTTATTTAAAGTATCCAGAAAACAAGAACAAATAAAAAAAATGTTTGAAATTCGAGATGTTTTCTTTTAGAGCCTACAAGATCAGAGAAGTACCAACCTAAATAAAAAAAGAGCTTTTTAGGTGGGCACAAACTATTAATAAAGAACTTTGCTTGTTTACATGAGCTGTGATAATGCCATACAATATAGTCTGGCTAGTTTGTAATGCAGAATCAGAAAATAGCATGTAGCAGTCAACACATGACTTGTTATTCACACATTGATAAAGCATCTATTTTGTAAATATTGCGAACAAGTATATTATAAAAGCACCTACAGCATTGAATTAACAAAAACAACATTAAATTCCTAGTAAATGGTCAGTATATTTCACTCCACCTACCCTTTTGCAGCTCGCACTGCTTGTATAACAACATCTGCAAATGACATTGTCCATTAGCTTTCTCTTTAATACTTCTAACATTCACCTCCTCTGTCCTTAACTCCAAAAAACACATGTAATGTGTTTTTCTACCTATGTCATCTCTAAACTTTTCTGAGATTTTTGGTTTCACCTCACCTTAATAGCACAGCTATAATTAAACACCATCAAATAACAATCAATAGCAGAGATGTGTTTCATTTTGCCAAGTATGCAAAATTAATGAGCTATTTACAGTCATATATTAGAAACCCATATGAAAATCAAACAGTTAAATCAAATAAAAAAAATTATGTTTACACTGGCCATGTATGCAACAATGCCAAGCAAACAAATACAGTAATTACACTGGCACATTTTCCATCTTTGGAGGTTGATCATACAAGTCCTTATACAGTTTTAAAGCCACACACCTTGAAATGAAAGTAAATTTAAGTAAAAATAAGAAACACATTTTATCTAAAAATCTAAAAACAAGAGTTCCGCGGTCGGAGATGACCGCATTGAAGCCGGATTTTTGATTTAAATGACAGGAAAGTACCTTTCGTGTTTTTGTCAATGCAATACTTAAATTACTGAAATATTGTTCAAAGGTCAAAATGAAATGTAAGTACTTTTCAAGGCATGAGCAAACCTTGTGTTATGTTTTGAATGCATGCATATACATGAACAACAATAACATTTAAGGTCACAAATATGAACTTGAATTGACAATTAGGAAAGTTTGATCTCAGTGACCTTGACCTTAGAATGAATGACCTTGAAATGACCAGTGGTCATCTAAGTGTGCTTGCAAACCTTCATGTCAAGTTTGAAGACTCTATGTCCAAGCATACCAAAGTTATAACAATTTTAACATTTTAACATTTAAGGTCACAGTGACCTTGACCTTCAAATGAATGACATTGAAATGACCAGTGGTCATCTTCTAGTACTGGCCAATCTTTATTTCAAGTTTGAAGACTCTAGGTACAAGCATACCAAAGTTATAACATGAAATAAGAACTTTAACATTTTTACATTCAAGGTCACAGTGACCTTGACCTTCAAATGAATGACCTTGAAATGTCCAGTGGTTACTTACTAGTTCTGGCCAACCTTCATGTCAAGTTTCAAGACTCTAGGTCCAAGCATACCAAAGTTATAACAACTTTAACATTTTTACATTCAAGGTCACAGTGACCTTGACCTTCAAATGAATGACCTTGAAATGTCCAGTGGTTACTTACTAGTTCTGGCCAACCTTCATGTCAAGTTTCAAGACTCTAGGTCCAAGCATACCAAAGTTATAACAACTTTAACATTTTTATATTGAAGGTCACAGTGACCTTCACCTTCAAATGAATGACCTTGAAATGACCAGTGGTCATCTGTTAATCCTGGCCAACCTTCATGTCAAGTTTGAAGACTCTAGGTCCAAGCATACCAAAGTTATACCATGAAATAAGAACTTTAACATTTTTACATTCAAGGTCACAGTGACCTTGACCTTCAAATGAATGACCTTGAAATGACCAGTGGTTACTAACTAGTTATGGCCAACCTTCATGTCAAGTTTCAAGACTCTAGGTCCAAGCATACCAAAGTTATAACAACTTTAACATTTTTTATATTGAAGGTCACAGTGACCTTGACCTTCAAATGAATGACCTTGAAATGACCAGTGGTCATCTGTTAATCCTGGCCAACCTTCATGTCAAGTTTGAAGACTCTAGGTCCAAGCATACCAAAGTTATACCATGAAATAAGAACTTTAACATTTTCGAGCACGCCGCCCGCCCGCCCGCCCCCCCGCCCCCCCGCCCGCCCGACAACATCAATCTATAAGCCGAGATTTTTTCGAAAAAAATCCGGCTAATAATCATGTTTGTCGAAATGGACTTATACATCTAGAAATCCTTTCGGTTTTTATAGCGATACCGTTTGAAAAATAATAAATTACTTGCTAACTAGGCTATAGATTTAATTTTATCTATGAGAATTAGAAGATATCTGGTGGTTACAAGGTAGAAATCCGCCTTTTTTGTGAAATAATTCTTAAAAATAATCGCTTTTGTCGAAATGGATGTATGCCGTATAGAAATCCTACTTTCGGTTTTAAAATTTAAAAAATAAATAACTTGCTAACTAGGCTACAGATTTAATTTTATCTATGCCAATTAAAATATATCTGGTGGTTACAAGGTAGAAATCTGTCTTTTTTTTGCGCTTTAAAACTTAAAAATATCCGCTTTTGTTGAAATGGACATATACGTATAGAAACCCTACTTTCGGTTTTAAATAAAAAAAATAAATAAATTACTTGCTAACTAGGCTATAGATTTAATGACAATTTTGCACACTTTTAAATTGCATCTATATGTATTGATTAACATGTATTACATATCAAGGTGTGTGTGGCTTTAAACTCAATAGCAACTTCACATTAATCCATGTTTAAATCTGTCACATACTCCAACATCTTAATCTAAGACAATTCTGCCACCCTTGTCATCAATATCCATTAACATCTAAACCTTTCTCTAGCAATCCATCAACTAAATATTAGGAATCTTGCCTACAGGCAATACATTTCAATTTACAAACAGGGGTTTTCGGACATGGATTAATGCCCATTCTAACATCTCCCTGCTGGTACACATGGACTGAGGTAGTAGGATGTTCTTGAAGATGCCTCAAATTAAGCACAACTCTCTACAATTAAACCTGGGCAGGTGTTTGTCACTAACTCACCAGGGAAACTAGAGCAGACTCCATCAAGCTTTAATAGTATCAAGATCAATGCAGTGGTGTCATGCTCTCAAATCTCAGACAGGATGATGTACAAAGAAGTTGCCTGTCACAAAAATACATCAATAGCCATAATAGCCGCAGCAATTATGACTTTTAGAAACTTACCAAATTTTAGTGTAATATACATAATTCACACCAAAAGCATAATAAATTATTGATAAACTGATATTACTTTCAACATTCTATATTCTTAAATAGTACACTCTACTCTTGAATATTTTAACCTCAGTGTACTTTACAACACAATATTATAGTGAACCCTGTTTGGGTTACACAGTCATTATGTGAGCACTTTCTTCAAGTCTCTGATACCTTTGCCATACGTTTACCATTTACAATTTATTTTACCCAAAAAGTGACAGCAATCATATTGCACATTTTATTATTGTGAAAGTTGTGGATTTCAAGTAGTTACAAGTCCTAAAAAGCAAAATGTTTTATCTATATTTCCAAAAACATATCAATGTATATTGTGTTCATTTATGCACGTGGCCCAGATTCAAACATGGCCTAGATATAGTGAAGATAAATATTTTGACAAAATTTAATGTTCATCAAGATTGAGTCATAAATGCGGCCTTCAGAGATTTAACAAGTTAACAAAAATAAGATTGACCTTTTGACCTAATATTTTGGATTCACATGACCAAGATTCGAACTAGGCTTAGAAATTGTCTAATAAACATCCTTACCAAGTTAAAAAGCACACCCCACATAAGGTGATCACAATAGCTCACATTGAGCACTTTGTTCTCGGGTGAGCTGAAAGTCACTTATGCACTTCCTATCATGAGGAATAATGCCTGCAAGTTTGAGTGTTGTTTGTTGAAAATTGAAGGAGAAGGCCATGCCTCCAGACAAGTTTTGGTACACTGAGAAACAAACGACGGATGGACGGACGGACGGACGGACGGACGGACGGACGGACGGACAGACAGACAGACAGACAGACAGACAGACAGACAGACAGACAGACAGACAGACAGACAGAAAGACAGACAGACAGACACAAACAGACAGACAGATTGACAAACAGAAAAATTGCACACAAACAGACAGACAGATGGACAGACAGACAGTTGGACTCACAGACAGACAAATAGACACACAGACATACAGATGGACACACAGATAGACACACATACAGACACACAGATGGAAAGACACACAAACAGATTGACAGACTGATTGACAGACAGAACAATTGTTACACTGACAAACAGACAGACAGATTCACAGACAAACATACAGATGAACACACGGACAGACAGACCAACACACAGATGGACAGACAGATGGACAGACATACATATTGACAGACAGACAGATGGAAACACAGACAGACAAGACAGATGGACAGACAGTTGGACACACAGACAGATGGACACAGACAGACACACAGATGGAAAAAGAGACAGACTGACAGATGGACATACAGACAGACACACAGATAGACAGATTAACAGACAGACAGAAAAACACACAGACATTTTGGCAGACAGACTGATTGACAGACAGATGGTCACACTGACAGACAGAATGATTGACAGGCAGATGGACACACCGACAGACAGACTGATTGACAGACTATGGACACACAGACAGACAGACTGATTGACAGACAGATGGACACACAGACAGACAGACTGATTGACAGACAGATGGATACACAGACAGATAGACACACAGATTGACAGACAGATGGACACACAGATAGACAGACATCCATGGCAATAGCGAGGTAGCCCCTTAACTATATATTGAGAGATAAAATTAGGTACTTCATGTCAGACGAAACATCCACCGACTTACTTCAGAAAGACTATATCTATGAAAATATGAAATTAAAATTACCAAATCTAAAAAATCCCCTCATGAAAGAGGAAGTAGCTCTTGAACAGGTAAATAATGGCTTTGTTAAAAATTATCAGCTTGTCTTTCTTACATGCTTAAACAAGCGGCCTATGAGGGCCTGAATCGCTCTACTGCTATAAACACTGTGCAGGTTGGAAAGAATAATATGGAAACTGTGTACTTAATCGCGCAAACAAGGAGAATTTTCTCAAATTCAAGGGGAGATTATTGTGTACTTATTTCTCCGATACTGCTCATATTCAATAGGGTTCAAGTCCTCATTGATATAAAGATACTGTGCAAATTTGGAAATAATTGGATGAAAACTGTGGAATTAATTGCGTAAACAAGCGGGATTTCAAAATTTTCTCATATTCAAGGGGAAGTCATTCTGGACTTATTGCTTCGATATTGCTCTTTTTAAACAAGGGCTGTTTATAAAACATGCCCCATATGGGCTGTCAGTTGTAGTGGCAGCATTGTGTGAATACGTTTATTGTCACTGTGACCTTGACCTTTGACCTAGTGACCTGAAAATCAATAGGGGTCATCTGCCAGTCATGATCAATGTACCTATAAAGTTTCATGATCCTAGGCCTTATTATTCTTGAGTTATCATCCAGAAACCATTTTACTGTTTTGAGTCACTGTGACCTTGACCTTTGACCTAAAAATTAATAGGGGTCATATGTCAGTCATGATCAATGTACCTATGAAGTTTCATGATCCTAGGCGTAAGCATTCTTCAACTTGAGTTATCATCCGTAAACCATTTTACTGTTTCGAGTCACTGTGATCTTTACCTTTGACCTAGTGACCTGAAAATCAATAGGGGTCATCTGCCAGTCATGATCAATGTAACTATGAAGTAAAGAGAATCGGATGAAAACTGTGGACTTTATCGGATAAACAAGAAAAAGTAACCATTTTACTATTTCGAGACACTGTGACCTTGACCTTTGACCTAGTGACCTGAAAATCAATAAGGGTCATCAGCCAGTCATGATCAATGTACCTATGAAGTTTCATGATCCTAGGCCTAAGCATTCTTGAGTTAACATCTGGAAACCATTTTACTATTTCGGGTCACTGTGACCTTGACCTTTGACCCAGTGACCTGAAAATCAATAGGGTTCTAGTCCTCATTAATATAAAGACACTGAACAAGTTTGAAAAGAATCGGATGAAAACTGTTGAAATTATCGGATAAACAAGAAAAAGTAACCATTTTACTATTTCGAGTCACTGTGACCTTGACCTTTGACCGAGTGACCTGAAAATCAATAGGGGTCATCAGCCAGTCATGATTAATGTACCTATAAAGTTTCATGATCCTAGGCCTAAGCATTCTTGAGTTAAAATCTGGAAACCATGTTACTATTTCGAGTCACTGTGACCTTAACCTTTGACTCAGTGACCTGAAAATTAATAGGGTTCGAGTCCTCATTAATATAAAGACACTGAACAAGTTTGAACAGAATCAGATGAAAACTGTGGACTTCATCGGATAAACAAGAAAAAGTAACCATTTTACTGTTTCGAGTCACTGTGACCTTGACCTTTAACCTAGTGACCTGAAAATGAAAAGGGGTCATCAGCCAGTCATGATCAATGTACCAATGAAGTTTCATGATCCTAGGCCTAAGCATTCTTGAGTTATCATCCGGAAACCATTTTACTAATTAGAGTCACTGTGACCTTGACCTTTGACCCAGTGACCTGAAAATCCCCGTATATGATGTTTGACCTTGAAGGATGACCTTGACCTTTCACCACTCAAAATGTGCAGCTCCATGAGATACACATGCATGTCAAATATAAAATTGCTAGCTTCAATATTGCAGAAGTGACTTTACATGAGCAATTTTGACCCATATATTTGACCTTGAAGGATGACCTTGACCTTTCACCACTCAAAATGTGCAGCTCCATGAGATACACATGCATGCCAAATATCAAGTTGCTATCTTCAATATTGCAAAAGAACTCATAAAATGAGCGATTTTGGCCACATATATTTGACCTCTGACGTTGAAGGATGACCTTGACCTTTACCTTTCACCACTCAAAATGTGCAGATCCATGAGATACACATGCATGCCAAATATCAAGTTGCTATCTTGAATATTGAAATATTGCAAAAGTGTACATTAAATGAGCGATTTTGACCCATATATTTGACCTTTGACCTTGAAGGATGACCTTGACCTTTCACCATTCAAAATGTGCAGCTCCATGAGATACATATGCATGCCAAATATCAAGTTGCTATCTTCAATATTGCAAAAGTTATTGCAAATGTTAAATTTGGTGCAAACCAACAGACCAACCAACCAACAGACCAACAGACAGGGCAAAAACAATATGTCCCCCACTACTATATTGGGGGACAACCTTGACCTTGACCTTTCACCACTCAAAATGTGCAGCTCCATGAGATACACATGCATGCCAAATATAAAGTTGCTATCTTCAATATTGCAAAAGAACTCATAAAATGAGCAATTTTGGCCACATATATTTAACCTCTGACCTTGAAGGATGACCTTGACCTTTACCTTTCACCACTCAAAATGTGCAGCTCCATGAGATACACATGCATGCCAAATATCAAGTTGCTATCTTGAATATTGAAATTTTGCAAAATTGTACATTAAATGAGCGATTTTGACCCATATATTTGACCTTTGACCTTGAAGGATGACCTTGACCTTTCACCACTCAAAATGTGCAGCTCCATGAGATACATATGCATGCCAAATATCAAGTTGCTATCTTCAATATTGCAAAAGTTATTGCAAATGTTAAAGTTGGCGCAAACCAACAGGCCAACCAACCAACAGACAGGGCAAAAACAATATGTACCCTACTACTATAGTGGGGGACATAAAAAGGCTGCATATAATAACAGTGCCTGTTAAGGTGTCTGACAAATGATTGATAAGAAATGTGGAGTAACAGTTTAATCTTCAGCCAACTGATAAAATCTTATGGTATTCAAATATACCTGCTATACTGTTAGTGCTCACACTCAGACTTCAATTAAGAAAATACAGACATACTTCAACACACACTCAGTAATTCTTTAACACACAGATTTCATCATTATGGAACAGACCTACTCAAACAAGCAATGCCAGACCAATAATCATAGACCGAAATACTTTATCTAATACACAAAGTGCCAAAGCATTTAATTTGTATAAATACTAATTCAAATAGTTTTATAAGATGCAAGTGTGGTACAATTTGAGGTTTAAGTCAGATTCACCAATAATTAAACCAAACAAAAGGAAACTCTGATGCATTTGATTATGCAGGGTCTCCTTTAATTTTAATTTTCAATTTGAACTGATAACATACAAAGTGATTAACGTCCTCATTAACTTGCTTGATAAGATAGCACATTAATGGATCTAGTTTCAACATTCCTCAGTACTTGTAATATCTGTTGGTTGTTGGTGATAAAATGACAGGTGTGAGCTGCAGTCACCCTATGGGGGCCCTATGGTTTCTTGTACACAATCTCTGTGAACCAGTGTTAACCATCTCTGTCAGCCAGTGCACATGGCCCAGTCAGTCATTATGCAGATCATGTGGTCCAAAGACATCTCCATGTGACATCAAACCTTTTGAAATCAAGACAGATGTCCTTGTTTGGACCATGCCAGGTCTGACTTATGTCCCGCCTCAAAACATTTACCAAACCATTTCAAATACAACTACATTTCACAAATCTGGCAATTCAAGGAATCAAAACCTTGAAACATCGTCCTTGTGGTTTATTTAACATGAGCATTTATCGAACTAGTTTTAGGACAAAACTAATATTGTTTACTTTAAAATTATACAATTCAATTAATAAAGAGCTGCGCCATGAGCGCATGATACGCCCGTCGTTCGCCAATGAAGTAGTAAGGTAATAAATAACCCTTTGAATCATTTTTTTACTTCAGTTTATTTGTATTTGAATACATGGTTTATTTTATAAGTACATGAGCATGGAGCGCCGTCTCCTTGACATTCAACAAAGTCCCATAACTGTGGAACAACAATTCAGAAATACGTCAAAAACAAAGGGGATCAGGGTTTATCAATATTAAGATTGTGTTGAAATTTGAAAAAAATCCATCGAAGGATATTTGAGCTACGGTAGGACATTCAATGAAATAACGAAATTTTGACGAACAAAGTCCCATAACTCTGGAACGACAATTCAGAATTCCGTCAAAAACGAAAGGGGATCAGGGTTTATCAATATTAAGATTGTGTTGAAATTTGAAAAAAATCCATCGAAGGATATTTGAGCTACAGTAGGACATTCAATGAAATCACGAAATTTTGACGAACAAAGTCCCATAACTCTGGAACAACAATTCAGAATTCCGTCAAAAACGAAAGGGGATCAGGGTTTATCAATATTAAGATTGTGTTGAAATTTGAAAAAAATCCATCGAAGGATATTTGAGCTACAGTAGGACATTCAATGAAATCACGAAATTTTGACGAACAAAGTCCCATAACTCTGGAACGACAATTCAGAATTCCGTCAAAAACGAAAGGGGATCAGGGTTTATCAATATTAAGATTGTGTTAAAATTTGAAGAAAATCTGTCAAAGGATATTTGACGTAGCGTACGACATTAACAGACGGACAGACGGACGCAGGGTATACCATAATACGTCCCGTCATAGACGGGCGTATAAAAATGATGTTTGTATACATGAATTCTCCACCCATCCCTTCTTCCTTCATCATCCCTTCAAAAAGCAAAGTTTTCAACATCTGCAATAGTGTAGAGATTTTAAAACAAAACTTTCATAAATATTAACACATGGGGTAGTTGATGATTTCGATAGTAAATAAAGAGCTGATAGAAAATTTAGAGCATACAACAATTTTACAGTGTTAGAGGACCTTGGTTTATGACCTTCACCACAGACTGATTGATCAACTACTTCCTTGTCGGCCAAGACTAATTTGGATACTCATAGATTAAAGCATTTTCTAGACATCCTGAGAGAACAGAATGCTCTACAAAGTAACCAATTTTCATGTTACTTTGACCTCAAATTGAAAGCATTTTTTCTGTTTCTCACAAGTATACTTATTTAGATCATCAACTATGGCACAGGTACAATGCAATACATCCACACATGTTTCAGGAGGTCCATTATAAGGGGGGGATAATTTGAAGATTCTACAAGGATTCAAATATAAACAATTATGCACAATCAAGCTCATAATTCTCTCTTACTTGTTTGTACGATAAATGACTTTGATTTTTTATGAAGCAAAGTGCCCAACAACTTTACCCCAAAAGCGATCTTTTATTAGATTTATGTTTTTGTTCTAACATGTAGGAAACAGATTCAGATCAAGAAATAACCCTACATGTTAGACAAACATAAACTAAACAATTTGTGATATTGTAATTTTAAGTGTTCATTACCTCTCATCATTATTATTAAATTCCAAGTTAATTGTTTCACACAGTTTCCTAAATTCCTCCATTAGCAAATAAATATTTTTAAGTAGTCAGTTCTATCAGTGTCCAATACCCAATCTATAAAAGCAGTGCTTCACATATCAAATGTCTAAATCATCACATCCATTGATCACTATCTTCAGATAACTGTATACTTCTCAATTAAAGTTATTTGTTTCCATTCATAATAATGACTAATTAAGTCATCCATACTAAAGCATACACACATATTGTTTTTATTTGTGAATGAAACAGGTTAATATGAAAAAAAACATTTGTGATATAAACCAAATAAAAACAAAACAGATAAGAACGTTCCTTAACAATTGATAAGCATAATGTAACAGGAAAGGGGGACATGCTGAAAATCTGTCAAATCATTTAAGTTCAATCTATTATCAGATAAACACTCTCTTATTAGGTGTGCATGTATGTTCTTGCCTTATCAAATATTGGAGAGATGATTAAATCACATTTTTTATCTGAATGGACTTTTTTCATCGAATGCTTTTGACAGCCAATGAGTTGCCACTGTTAGTTCTATGTTGTGCGTCTTGTGTACTTGATATCATAGCAACACACAGTAAGGTTAATATCTCACATATATCTGCTATTATTCTAAATAATTTGCTCAAACATTTCCAAAACTTTCAGACTAAGATTGCGTCTGCACACTATTAATGTTTCCATGGCAGTCATCTATTACAAATTACAGTGGAACCCCTATAAGCCGGACACCACCGGGACCGAGAGGAAATCCAGGTTAAGAGGGTTCAGAATAATGTTTAGAGGGGAAATTGTTCACATCAAATAAGTCCACACTGGCACTCTCTCTGCACACTTTGAATACTTTAAAGTCATACCAGACCTTCCAACGACACAGCCACCCATTAGAGGCTTTTAAGTCACTAAGTCCAAATTCCTTAGTTCTTAAGTTCAGTGACTTTTCCAGTATGATTGGACTAGAGATCGGCAATGACTTAGCCCTTACAATGCAGAACCAGTCCCATACAAGTTTGTTGATTTTTTCAAATTTCATCTCATTATTAAACCGACTTTTGTTGGATGAAGAGTTGTTTTCCCAATGAGACATGTACAAAGACTTTTTTCACATGATTTCCCCGATAGTCGACTTTCCTCATATTTCTCAGACAGCATCTTGAGTATAGGTTTAGGCAACATCTCTGATTCTCTGATCAGTTTGATTATGTTTTCTAGAGACAATTCCACACACCTTCGATAAGAAGGAGGTTCAGACATTTTTGGTCTTAGTTATTTTAATTGCCAATTTGAAAATCTAAATGAATATCTAAATGTAACTGCTTTAAGAAAATCACCATTTTCTATGACACTAAATAAGCAATTGTAATAAACAATAAACAAGATGCGTTTGTGAAACACAATGTCCCCCTATATGACGTTTGACCTTGAAGGATGACCTTGACCTTGTGAAGGATGACCTTGACCTTTCACCACTCAAAATGTGCAGCTCCATGATATACACATGCATGCCAAATATCAAGTTGCTATCTTCAATATTGCAAAAGTATTCATAAAATAAGCGATTTGGGCCACATATATTTGACCTCTGACCTTGAAGGATGACCTTGACCTTTCACCACTGAAAATGTGCAGCTCCATGAGATACACATGCATGCCAAATATCAAGTTGCTATCTTCAATATTGCAAAAGTATTTATAAAATAAGTGATTTGAGCCACATATATTTGACCTCTGACCTTGAAGGATGACCTTGACCTTTCACCACTCAAAATGTGCAGCTCCATGAGATACACATGCATGCCAAATATCAAGTTGCTATCTTCAATATTGCAAAAGTATTCATAAAATGAGCGATTTTGGCCACATATATTTGACCTCTGACCTTGAAGAATGACCTTGACCTTTCACCACTCAAAATGTGCAGCTCCATGAGATACACATGCATGCCAAATATCAAGTTGCTATATTCAATATAGCAAAAGTTATTGCAAAATGTTAAAGTTGGCGCAAACAGACCAACCAACAGACCAACCAACAGACCTACAGACCAACCAACCAACCAACCAACAGACAGGGCAAAAACAATATGTCCCCCACTACTATAGTGGGGGACATAAAAACTAGAGCTTTGTCACAGACGTGACAAATACCACCACATGAAGAGCGAATGAAAAGTACTTGAAATAGGGAACACCATGCTGAATGTGTAAAACGCACTAAGTGACCCCATGACCTAGTTTTTGGCCCAGCATGGCCCATGTTCAAACATGGCCTAGAGATCATCTAGATAAAACTTCTGACCAAGTATGGTGAAGAGCAGATGATAAGTACTTGAAATAGGAGTGTAGGACACTAGCCCTCTGGGACATTAGCCCCTAGGACAAAAGCCCCTAGGACATAAGCCCCTTTGGACATTAGCCCCCTAGGACATTTGCCCCTTAGGACATAAGCCCCTACCTATTTAACATTCATTTTGTAGGTATTTAATTTCATCTTTTTTTAAATTAATGGGTTATTTATATATAAAAAAAACAGCAACAACAACACAATTTGTTTGTTTTGTATCTAACTGTAAGGTAATTTTAGACTTCTGGATGGTGTCAGAAATGTTTGCAAAATAAATAGAGTCCAAAGAAAAAATAGTAAAGAAATTGTAAAAAAAAACACTAAAATTTACGTGTGTGGTACAAGCAATATATA
Source organism: Dreissena polymorpha (assembly GCF_020536995.1). Taxonomy (NCBI): domain Eukaryota; kingdom Metazoa; phylum Mollusca; class Bivalvia; order Myida; family Dreissenidae; genus Dreissena; species Dreissena polymorpha. The sequence continues at coordinate 65,504,418 of NC_068358.1, read as the reverse complement.
GTTTGTATGTACATATGAAATAAAAAAAATGGAATTAAAATGCTTACTTTAAAAAAAGTTTTTGACGTTTTAAAACACCTTGGGGCTAATGTCCTAGCGTGCACTTTTTTGAAGGAGCTTTTGTCCTAGGGGCTTTTGTCCTAGGGGCTTATGTCCTAGGGGCTAATGTCCTAAAGGGCTAATGTCCGTACCCCTTGAAATAGAGAGCGGACACCATACTGAATGTGTAAAACGCATTAAGTGACCCCATGACCTAGTTTTTGGCCCAGCATGGCCCATGTTCGAATATGGCCTAGAGATCATCTGTATAAAACTTCTGACCAAGTTTGGTGAAGATCGGAAGTAAACTACTTCAATTAGAGAGCGGACATCATGCTCAATGTTTAAAACGCACTAAGTGACCACGTGACCTAGTTTTTGACCCGGCATGACCCATATTCAAACTTGACCTAAACATCATCAAGATACAACTTCTGACCAAGTTTGGTGAAGATCAGATGAAAACAACTTGAATTAGAGAGCGGACACTTAATACGGACCGACCGACCGACAGACAGACAGATAGACCGACAGACAAGTTCACTCCTATATACCCCCCTAAACTTCGTTTGTGGGGGTATAATAAAATAGCATTAGGCTTATTAAAATTTAGCATGGCTTCCTACATCAAAAACAAAACACACTAAAGAACCCTATGTTTGTTATCAGTAATTATAATAAGTATTACCACTTCTATTATTTTATAATAGATATAAATAGATATTTTTGTAAAATATTATGTGAATATGCCTCTTTAAAGGAATGTTAACGTTTGATTGACAATGAAATTATGTTACAAAATCAAGAATGCCATATTCTTAGTTGCACAAATATACACAGCAGGTGATATGATTGATAAACTGAGATAAATGTTTTTGCATGAAGTATTACTTGCCAAATTCTCTTTGATTCCCTTTATGTTATTTTGAAAGAGAAACAAGTTTAGAGTTGGCACACTTGATTTGGTTATCACTATAATCAGAGGGGGTAATCACGTGATAGTCAAGATGGAGACGTCCATACTGAGACAGTTATTTTTCGCCCTTTTATACCCTTTATTACTTCTGTTTGTTTTTTAAATGACGCTCATTTTCCAGCCATTTCAGTAAAAAGGTGATAAGCGTTTATTTCGTATCTAAATTCACTTTATACCTCAACTTTACTCCCTGCAAATTGTCTTAGTGGAGCCCTAATTAGGTCATCCCGCTAAGAAATTTCGCACCTAGTAAACTCGAGATATATAGCGAATATGTCTATAAAATAGAAGCCAGTAACTTTCTTCCTAATATGGCTGGAAAGTGAGCGGAATAAAAAAAATAATACAAGTAATAAAGGGTATAAAACGACGAAAAATACCTGCCTCAGCAAGGACGTCGCCATCTTGTTTGTCACGTGATTACCCCCTCTGTATAATTGTCTCTCAGGAGGCCATTTTTTGCAATGAAAGAGATGTGTACTGGAATCATCATGGGCATCTGTCTGTCCCTAGATAGAAACTTGTCTGTTGGTGTTCATCTACAACTTGCGCTTGTGAAATGATATCATCCTATAAAGCTCACCTGAGCACAAAACATAGTGAACTTCTGTGATCATCTTGTGTCCATCATCTGTGGTAAACATTCACCTTGTTAGCAGGCAACAGCAATTATTAAATCTTTATGAAACTTGGTCCGAACATTTGCACAAATTTTGTTGAGTTTGGTCGAATCTAAGGGCATTGCGAATGAAACGTTTTTATTAAGTTTTCACTATAAACATATAAAGGAAATATGTTACCCCCAGTGCTGGCCGATTTTGACCCTACAGGCATAATTTAAACAAACTTGGTGGAGGAATACCATACAATGTTATATGCCAAATATTACAACTATAGACATTGTTGTTTTAGATATTTTTCAAGTTATTTTGTTTTATATGTTTATATAAATCATGTGACACCTTATGCGTGGTGATTTTCAACCTCAGGGTCATGACTAGAAAAAAGTTAATAGAGAACTATTCCGATAAATAACATAATAATGCAATGGACCTATAGATTAAAACAACTATGAAAAACCATGGACCACTCCTGTAAAGATTCTTTCAAATCTGTGTAGCGGTTCAGGCCTGATAGAAAGTTGTTACAATGGTCATCATGGTATCAAAAAAGCTACCCAACAGCACTTAGTGCCTAGGTGAGCAAACAAAATCTGACAAATCAAATGTCCCCAGGGAGGGAGGGGGGGGGGGAGGGGGGGGGGGTGGGGGTAGAGCCAAGAATGTAACTAGCATGTATCCAGTGGGTGAGCCCTGTCTATGCTCCCAGGATTCTCCTACCTTATGCTGTCTGGTACAAGCCCCAGACGCAGCAGGTACTCGTCTGGGATGCTAGGCATGATGATGCGCTCAGTGGACGGCTCGTCTGGTCTCACAGCTTCATCCTTTACAACATAAACATTCTATTTTTACATTTGCTTGCTCAATGTGTGGATGATTTCAATAGATAAATGGAGATGCACATATCAGCCTTCTAACATAACTATTACATTCATTCAAAAGACAAATAACAAAAAGATTAATGCATTTTATTACATTGCAACACTGTTATATCGCTGTTTCGCGGGTCTAAAGATCGCCATCACAATATATCCGGTGCACAATTTAACTTAAAAACACACTATTTACCTACATTATTGCAATATGTGTTATATCAATGTGTCATACATTTGTATAACATAAAAACATTGTTCCATATTTGTATTTTAAAATGCGTATAATAAAATTTGTTATGCAAAAAGCATTTCCAATTTGTATTGTTCACGAAGGATTACAAAAGCTAGCCACAAATAAACACTCATCTTGTATTGCCTGTGAATTATTTGTTCCTATAACAAGCATGCAAAAGTTAGAGCTCATGTACAATATCACATCATTCTTTCTTGTGGAAAGCATGGGCTTAAATATTTGAATTCTGAAAAAAAAACTTAAAAAAAACATAAAAACATTATCTGAACTAAAAAAAAACCATGGGACACGACTCATTCTTAGATCATTAATTTTGGATAAATAATTGGTAGCGCAAAAAACTGCGTGAACTTTTCCACTCAGTTAAAAACATGTTGTTTAAGCTGTATCGAACCGGCAAATGTTGTAAAGATAGATCAGTATTAATCTGTGAGCTTTACAGTTATTGTTGACGTTTATGTAATTTTTGTTTAACAGATTTTGGCATGTATTAAAGCTTGTCATTAACTGCTTTAAATGCTTTATATTGATAAATTTAAACATTTGAACTAAAAATCACCAGTAAAAAATAAGAATACAATTTAAAACAAGGGCTGTTTGTAAAACATGCATGCCCCCCATATGGGCTCTCAGTTGTAGTGACAGTCATTGTGTGAATATGTTTTTTGTCAAAGTGACCTTGACCTTTGACCTAGTGACCTGAAAATCTATAGGGGTCATCTTCGAGTCATGATCAATGTACCTATGAAGTTTCATGATCCTAGCCATAAGCGTTCTTGAGTTATCATCGGGAAACCATTTTACTATTTTGGGTCACCGTGACCTTGACCTTTTACCTAGTGACCTGAAAATCAATAGGGGTTATCTGCCAGTCATGATCAATGTACCTATGAAGTTTCATGATCATAGGCATAAGCGTTCTTCAGTTATCATCCGGAAACCATTTTACTATTTCAGGTCACCGTGACCTTGACCTTTGACCTAGTGACCTGAAAATCAATAGGGGTCATCTGCCAGTCATGATCAATGTACCTATGAAGTTTCATGATCACTAGCCGTAAGCGTTCTTGAGTTATCCTCCGGAAACCATTTTACAATTTCGGGTCACTGTGACCTTGACCTTTGACCTAGTGACCTGAAAATCAATAAGGATCATCTGCAAGTCATGATCAATGTACCTATGAAGTTTCATGATCCTAGGCATAAGCGTTCTTGAGTTGTCATCCGGAAACTATAATACTATTTCGGGTCACCGTGACCTTGACCTTTGACCTAGTGACCTGAAAATCTATAGGGGCATCTGCGAGTCATGATCAATCTACCTATCAAGTTTCATGATCCTAGGCCTAAGCGTTCTTGAGTTATCATCCGGAAACCATTTTACTATTTCGGGTCACCGTGACCTTGACCTTTGACCTAGTGACCTCATCATCAATAGGGGTCATCTGCGAGTCATAATCAATGTACCTATGAAGTTTCATGATCCTAGGCCCAAGCGTTCTTGAGTTATCATCCGGAAACCACCTGGTGGACGGACCGACCGACAGACATGTGCAAAGCAATATACCCCCTCTTCTTCGAAGGAGGGCATAAAAAGAAGAAAAAAACGTTAACCTCCACAGGGCTTGAACCACTGACCCCTAGAGTCATTGAAGCTTGGAGTAGAATGTATCTCGACTTTACCACTTGACCATCCACACTCACGTCAATTGTGGAGGTATTTTTTAGCTATATAAGCAATCCTCATAGTTTCCCAAAATATCGATTTGCGTCGAACAACGCTTTTAATCTGTTGGACAGTCCCTTTAACTCTCATAATGTGCATAGCAAATATAATGGACTAAAAAGCCATAATATGCCTACTATGGCGATTTAAATACTTGAGTGTATCAATTACATTCTTTTGTGTTGATTTTCAATTTTGAAAACAAATTACAGTCAAAACTGAGAACAGCGGTCTGTCAAGGGAAATGGCCAAAGTGGATGTTGTCCACAGGTGACCTTTGTTTTCAGATCAAAATTTTTAGATGGTTGGTCAGTTGGTATTGTTATGTCGTTACCCTACCCAGTTGTTGGCATACAGTATAAAAAAAGGCTCATTGCCGATAACTGAGCATTATAACATAATTAACTTACATTGAATAATACAGAATAATATTTATAAATTGATTATATTTCATATTGTTAAACTAAATCAATGACTTTATCAACAAAAGTATAATTGTTTACTCATGCATCTCGTTTATTAAGTAAATTAAGCTTGTCACGTGCGATTGACGTAACAAGTAAAAAAAGCGGATTCGCTGTCATAAACTGACAGTACAATGTAACTGAACTTCTCTTATCCAAAGAAAAAGACGCCAAAATGTTGTAAAAATGTATTTGTCACAAACATCACAGAAACAGCATTTTCATTCAAACAACCTCATACAAAATACAAACAAGAACAAATCCTCTTTCATAAATGCCTAAAGTTTGTTTTGCCTTTATGGACAATCACTAATCCTTTTATCGCCTTCTTATAACAAGAGATGTGTTTGTCAGATACACAATGCCCCCTAATGCCCCACTTTTTTGTGTTGACCTTTGACCTTGAAGGATGACCTTGACCTTTCACCACTCAAAATGTGCAGCTCCATGAGATACACATGCATGCCAAATATGAAGTTGCTGTGTTCAATATAAAACAAGAGATGTGTTTGTCAGAAACACAATGCCCCTTATTGCGCCGCTTTGAAGCCATATATTTGACCTTTGACCTTGAAGGATGACCTTTCACCACTCAAATTGTGCAGCTCCATGAGAAGTAAGTAAGAGATTGAATGGAGAAATGAATATTTTTTTATTTTTTTTTGACCTTTGACCTTGAAGGATGACCTTGACCTTTCACCACTCAAAATGTTCAGCTCCTGGAGATACACATGCATGCCAAATATCAAGTTGCTATCTTCAATATTTAAAAAGTTATGGCCAATGTTAAAGTTTTCGTATGGAATATTTGACATTTGACTTTAAAGGATGAACTTAACCTTCACCTTTCACCACTCAAAATGTTCAGCTCCAGGAGATACACATGCATGCCAAATATCAAGTTGCTATCTTCAAAAGTGAAAAAGTTATGGCCAATGTTAAAGTTTTCGGATGGAATATTTGACATTTGACCTTGATGGATGATCTTGACCTTCACCTTTCACCACTGAAAATGTTCAGCTCCAGGAGATACACATGCATGCCAAATATCACGTTGCTATCTTCAGTAGTGAAAAAGTTATGGCCAATGTTAAATTTTTCGGATGGACGGACAGACGCCATATATTAGACATTTGACCTTGAAGGATGACCTTGACCTTCACCTTTCACCACTCAAAATGTGCAACTCCATGAGATGCACATGCATGCCAAATATCAAGTTGCTATGTTAAATATTGAACAAGAGGGCCTGAAAGGCCCAAAGTCGCTCACATGAGATAACAAGATATTATTGGGATAAATCTTCTGACCAAGTTTCACAAAGATCGGAAAATAAATGTGGCCTCTAGAATGTTAACAAGGTTTTACTATAGCCATATAAGGAAAAATGCCCCGCCCCCTGGCAGCCATGTTTTTCAACAAATTGGCATCATTTTTTAACTTGTCCAAGATATTATCGGGATGAATCTTCTGACCAAGTTTCATGAAGATCGGACAGTAAATGTGGCCTCTAGAATGTTAACAAGATTTTACTATAGCCATATTAGGAAAAATGCCCCGCCCCTTGGAAGCCATTTTTTCAAGCAAACATTATTATTTTCAAACTCATCCAAGATATCATTGAGACCAATCTTCAGACCAAATTTCATGAAGATTGGACAATAAATGTGGCCTCTAGAGTGTTAACAAGGTTTTACTATAGCCATATATAGCCATATAAGGAAAAATGCCCCACCCCTGGTGGCCATGTTTTTAAAGCAACCATAACCATTTTCGTACTCATCCAAGATATCATTGGGACAAATCTTCTGACCAAGTTTCATGATGATCGGAAAATAAATGTGACCTCTAGAGTGTTAACAAGGTTTTACTATAGCCATATAAGGACAAGAGCTTGTCACAGTAGTGCCAAATCCCTGCCGAAATGTGTTTGCTTGTATGACAACATTTGTTTTAGAGAGTAGAATAATATTTGTAAAAACAAATAAAGGGAGATAATTCATTATGCTCCGGACAAAAATTTACTTTGAAATTAAATAACGGGATATAATTCAAACACTAAGGTAGATAGAGTTATGGTTCTTAGTCACTGCACTTCTCCTACTTGCGATCTGTTTAAGTTTGAAGTTTCAAGTAAATCCCTTCAGTAGATTTAGAGTTATGCTCTGGACAAAAATTTACTTTAAAATTATATAAAAGGGGAGATAATTCAAAAACTAAGGTAGATAGAGTTATGGTTCTTGGTCACTGCACTTCTCCTAGTTGCCATATGTTTATATTTTAAGTTTCAAGTAAATCCCTTTAGTACATTTAGAGTTATGCTCCAGACAAAATATACTTTAAAGTTATATAAAAGGGGAGATAATTCAAATACTAAGTTAGATAGAGTTATGTTCTTTAGTCACTGCACTTTTCCTACTTGCCATCTGTTTATATTTCAAGTTTCAAGTGAATCCCTTCAGTAGATTTAGAGTTATGCTCCGGACAACAATTTACTTTAAAATTATATAAAAGGGGAGATAAGTCAAAAACTAAGGTAGATAGAGTTATGGTTCTTGGTCACTGCACTTCTCCTAGTTGCCATATGTTTATATTTTAAGTTTCAAGTAAATCCCTTTAGTACATTTAGAGTTATGATCCGGACAAAATTTACTTTAAAGTTATATAAAAGGGGAGATAATTAAAAAACTAAGGTAGATAGAGTTATGGTTCTTAGTCACTGCACTTTTCCTACTTGCTATCTGTTTATATTTCAAGTTTCAAGTGAATCCCTTCAGTAGATTTAGAGTAATGCTCCGGACAACAATTTACTTTAAAATTATATAAAAGGGGAGATAAGTCAAAAACTAAGGTAGATAGAGTTATGGTTCTTGGTCACTGCACTTCTCCTAGTTGCCATCTGTTTATATTTCAAGTTTCAAGTAAATCCCTTCAGTAGATTTAGAGTTATGCTTTGGACAAAAATGTACTTTAAAATTATATAAAAGGGGAGATAATTCAAAAACTAACGTAGATAGAGTTATGGTTCTTGGTCACTGCACTTCTCCTAGTTGCCATCTGTTTATATTTCAAGTTTCAAGTAAATCCCTTCAGTAGATTTAGAGTTATGCTCCGGACAAAAATTTACTTTAAAATCATATAAAAGGGGAGATAATGCAAAAACTAAGGTAGATAGAGTTATGGTTCTTGGTCACTGCACTTCTCCTAGTTGTCATCTGTTTATATTCTAAGTTTAAAGTAAATCCAGTGAATAGATTTGGAGTTATGCTCCGGACAAAGTTTCAGCCGGACTGACAGACGGACAGACAGACGGACAGGACCAATTACTATATCCCCTCCAAATTTTTTTCGGGGCAGATAAAAATAGCCCTGCCCCCTTGGTGGCCATGTTTTTCAACCAACCTGCATCATTTTTTAACTCTTCCAAGATATTTTTGGGATGAATCTTCTGACCGAGTTTCATGAAGATCGGACAATAAATGTGGCCTCTAGAGTTAACAAGATTTTGCTATAGCCATATATAGCCATATAAGGAAAAATGCCCCGCCCCTTGGCAGCCATGTTTTTCAGGCAAACATCACCATTTTCGAACTCATCCAAGATATCATTGAAATCAATCTTCTGACCAAATTTCATGAAGATTGGACAATAAATGTGGCCTTCAGAGAGTGAACAAGGCAAATGTTGACGTTGCACGACGGACAATGGACGACGGACAAAAGGCGATCACAAAAGCTCACCATGAGCACGTTGTGCTCAGGTGAGCTAAAAAGTTATGACCATTAAAGTTTTCGGACGAACAAACAGACTGACATACTGACTGACTGACGGACAGTTCAACTGATAAAAGCCACTCTTCCGGGGGCATAGTAAAAAGTTATGATAAAACTTTAACGAAGTTTAAAGTTAAAGTTTTAGGAAAGAAAAATACAATGATATTTGACCTTTGACCTTGAAGGATGACCTTGACCTTGACTTTTCACCACTCAAAATGAGCAGCTCCATGAGATACACATGCATGGTAAATATCAAGTTGATCTATCGATCCAGGGGCATTAAAACACTCGCCGGCTTAATGTTGTTTTTAACAGTTTAACAGCAATCAAGATAACTTGACTTTGTCATGCGCTCATGGGTTATGCCTGCAGCCAATTATTGCTACTTATACACATTGTCATTGTTAATTTCACCTGTTTCATGCAATCAAAATGCAAATTTAATATTAATGGTGAGGCAAACTCTGACATATTTTATTTTGAAGATACCCCCATAATTATTCCCGGAAAACAAACCTTCTCGACATCCTATTATTTGTTTACTCACAGCGGGCCGCTTTTATCATATCACAGGCAATTACCGCTATCAGAAGCTTTACCTGCAAAATAGACAGACAAATGATGTGCTGTGTATTTACTTTTCGCGACTCGAAACCACTGACGCGTGACCGTTGTTTTCAGTTCAAACAAGACTTTCGGAGTGGAATATACTGGCCGTTAGCCGTTATGGACGATTGACTGTTATTCTCAAGTGTAATATAGTGATTTTTGTTGGGGGGAATCCAAACTGACCGTTGTCTGCAGTTGACCGTGCTTCTCAAGTGACCGTTAGGTCAGGTTTGACTGTATGCAGAAACACAAGTTGTGCAGTATTTGTGCAAAAACCAAATTATTTTATGTAATTGAATCCAAGAATCTGATGTTATCAGTTGCATGTCCTACCTTGACTAAAAAATATTGTCTTGTTTCCATGAGTTCATCATTTTTCTCGCTCACATCTTTCTCTGCTAACTCAGACAACTGAGGCATTTGGGTCTGCCTTGTGATTTCCCGACGCTTTGCAAGGTGAGACTGAAACAGAACATCCCAGCTAGCACAAAAATGTTCTTAGAACGTTATCCTAACGTTAGCCCAAACGTTCCAGAAACCTTGCACTGCAACGTTTTCCTAACGTTAAAATGTATGGTTCGCTAAATGATCCAGAAACGTTATGGAATAACGTTATCATTTAACCTAAAACAAACCTAAATCTAACTTTCATATTGAGGTTGAAAACCAACACTTTTTTATTCTTCATAAGTTTATTGCATGAATGTAATTTATACAAATATATATATCATCGCATTGTTGTTCTTGTTTGTCTTGAATCCGGATCTGTTCGGATGTCTTCCCAGTTGTCCTGGAAGTACAAAAAATATCAGAATGACCAACTGTTATTTTTTTTAAATAAAACGGCGAAAAAAGGGCAAGACATACATGTACCGCATGAATAACACCGAGAAAACACACATATATGCGTCATCTTGAACATACATATATATGAAACCGAATTTTCTATCATACATGGTAAAATAATCAAGCGTTACAACATCTTTAAATTTAATAATGTATTTTATGACTATCAATTCATAACTAAATTTGATTTTTTTTTAAATCAAGTCATGACCAATAAACAACATTTTACATAATTATACATTCCAATTTTAGAATTTAATAAGATTTATTATTGAGGTTAAGATAAAAAATTTTGAATTTTATTTCTTTTTCAATTAACGGAGAATTCGGATTATCGGTGTTCGAAATAACGGTGTTGAAGTGTACATATTTAATTTTCACGTAATTACATGTGTTTTTAAGAGAGTTTTCAACAACACCAAAAAATGACTTTAAGTGAATGTTTGTATATTCAAAAGTGGTACAAAGTCTCCTTGGTACGAGTGTCCCAATAATTCCGAATTTGAATATTAAGCAATTGCATAATGATATCAATTTTAATATTACAAATTAAAATAACAATAAAAAACTACCTTGCAAACTGCTGTTTGTCGTCGATTGTATGTTCCAACTTCTCTTATTTTAAAACACAAAGGTTTACATTCAATAACAGCAAAGTTTGAAAATCCAATTAGCCAGTTTGTCAATGAACAAAGGAATCGAGTTGCCCGCACGCGGGAGATATGCTGTGTAATACGACAGGCCTTTAATTGAATGCATGAGTCATACCCAGTGTCACTCTGTTAGTATATACATACATGCCTCCGCAGTTTACTCAGTCTATTGCTAGCGCTCACCACATGTACGCGCGCTATCAAGTTGCCTGATATATTTATTATGGATGTATAATAAACTTATAACCATACATGTAGTTTACTAAGTACACCATAAACAACAAGATAACAAGTAAATCGCGCTTGCAAACATTGGAAGATACACAAACGAGTCAAAATGCAAATCTACTTATAAGCGTATTTTGTAAAAAAAAAAACAGCAACGAAAAAGTCAAGTTATTATATGAAAACATATTTAATGTACATATTTATATTGTGTTTTTATACGTACTTATAACGTTCTGCGAACATTAGGAATGTTACGTTGACATTTGGTTTCCCGATAACGTTCCGACAAAAACGTGGGAAGAACGTTACAGGAATGTTACACTTTTAAAGTTCACCAATTCATCCTAGGATAGTAAAAATATATCGTTCAAAAGTGACTTTCATAACATATATTTCATATAACTAAAATAAGTTACGAATACTGATAGTTTAATTTTTGTTAAAACGTTCTGAAAACGTTCTGGGAACGTTCGTTGTGATCATAACCTAAATAGAACTTAAGCGTAACGTTATTTCAACGTTACGTGCTAGCTGGGATGGGCACATTTAATTAATTACTGATAATATATATACAACAACAAAGATATAGACTGGAACATAAAGATTTCCCACCTGAGTACCTGACACATGCTGATGTACCATGACTTGTAAGATCTGAGTACCTTTAATAAGCTTTCAAATGAACATTTTAATGTAACCAATTGCTAACAAACAGTGCAAACAGTAATGCAATTTTATAGAGAAATAGCAGGGGTTTTGCATATTGCAATAAATTATTACATGATTAATTGCCATTCTATTGTTATTAAAATGTGTTAATTGTCCCAGAAAATAAACAAGAGGGCCTAAAAGACCCAAAGTCACTCACCTGAGATACAAAGGAACTGACCTGCTCAGTACAGCCCCAATATATCATAAGAACAAATGTTCTGACCAAGTTTCATGCAGGGTGAACTATAAATGTAACTTTTAGAGTGCTAACAATGTTTTACTATAGCCATATTTGGATAAATTCCTCAAACCCTGGCAACTATGTTTTTCAACAGACAGGAACTATTTTTGAACTGATCCAAGATAGCATTAAAACAAATGTTGTGACCAAGTGTTATGACGATTGGACAATAAATGTGACTTTTAGAGTGTTAACAAGTTTTTACTATAGCCATATAAGAAAAAATGCCCCGCCCTTTGGTGGCCATGTTTTTCAACCAACCATAATTATTTTCAAACTCTTCCAAGATATCATTGGGACAAATCTTCTCACCAAGTTTCATTCAATAAATGTGGCCTCTAGTGTGTTTACAAGGTTTTACTAAAGTAATATATAGCCATATAAGGTAAAATGCCCACCCCATTGAGACCATGTTTTTCAAGAAACCAGAACCATTTTCGAACTTGTTCAAGATATCATTAGAACAAATGTTCTGACCAAGTTTCATGGAGATTGGACAATAAATGTGACTTATAGTGTTAACAAGTTTTTACTATAGACATATTAGGCGAAATGCCCCGCCCCCTGTTGACCATGTTTTTCAACAAACCAGAATAATTTTGTCACTCAATCAAGATGTCATTGGGACATACATTCTGACAAAGTTTCGTGAAGATTGGACCATACATTTTGCCTCTAGGGTGTTAACATGGTTTTAGTATAGCCTTATAAGGAAAAATGCCCAGCCCAATGGCGGCCATGTTTTTCAACCAACTGAAACCATTTTCTAACTCTTCCAAGATATAATTGGGACAAATCTTGTGACCAAGTTTCATGAAGATTGGACAGTTAATGTGGCTTTAAGAGTGTTAACAAGGTTTAACTATAGCCATATATAGCCATATAAGAAAAAATGCCCCGCCCCCTGGTGGCCATGTTTTTCAACCATCTGGAACCTTTTTCGAACTCGTCCAAGATGTTATTGGGACAAATCTTCTGACCAAGTTTCCTGATGATCGGACAATAAATGTGGCCTCTAGAGTGTTAACAAGGTTTTACTATAGCCATGTAAGGAAAAATGCTGGGGGCCGAGTTTTTTTATTCAACCGGAATCATTATTTTCCATAAAGCCTTCTGGCTTTCACATGTATATTTAGCATATCGTTCCGACGTTATTTCTAATCGATCGCGTTTTAAAGCATCAAAAAGAATCGAGTGTTATAACCTCACTCAAACCGGAAGCGGTCTTCAATTGGAAGTCATAATTGTTTCGGCCTTCAACAAGGTAGGCACAATTTTTTAGTGCTTCTTTACACACGCGTTTCACTTAGAATATTTTGTGTTCGTATACGAAGAGGGCTCACAAGGACGATGTCCTTGTTAATAAATAATAATTTATAGGCAAGTCTTATTATATTTGTTTATAATTTGTAAAAATGAGCTCTGTTGAGAACGATGTTCTCGACTTGTCAGATGTAATTTTCTGGTTTCGACTCTGGTGATATCGTAGATACACCATATGTTGCTTCAACGATTGAGGTGGCCGCAGTAAATGTTAAAGAGAAACGTGGAAAAAGTCCCGTTAAGGGAAAGAAGAAAGTTAAGTCTGTTGTCAAAAAGGACTCAAAACCTACAAACAAGTCTAAAAAGTAACCATTATTGGCGTCGCCCTGGAGGGCGGCGACTAGTATGTAATGCTTTTTTTTTTTCGCTTATGGGAGAAGTTATTTTACGGATCAATGTATATATTTTTGTTTTAAGAATATCTTGCATAGTGGTGATTTTTTGTGTAAATTAGTGTAAATAAGTACTGCATTTGTGCCTATTTGATTTATTACAACATTTATTGCCAATAATGCAAAGCTAATTGTTTTAATTAATAACTGATCCACAACTGATCACAGGGGAAAGATCACAGGGACTGGGCAAATACGCGAAACTTTCTGGTTTTGTATAAAAACAAATGATGTTTTGTATAAAAACAAAACATAATCAAAAAATATTTATTTTGTGGTTTTTCTAATTTGCTTATTTAGTGGAGAATCAATGTAGTACGATATTTGACGACCTATCGCGCAAGCAAGTTTATTGGAAGGTGTAGTGGTACGAAAACGTACAATGTATTAGTTTATTAATAGACATATAATAACGATCGCTATACACAACTTCACCAAATAGCAGTACATAAGTGAATGTCAGCCGGAATAGCTCAGTTGGGAGAGCGTTAGACTGAAGTTGTTTACGCAACAGTCATCTAAAGGCCCCCCGGTTCAATCCCGGGTTCCGGCACGAACGGAACAGTTCTGCGGCTGACCATTTTTTCAGTCAGGTTAACAAATATAATAAAGCTTTATTTTATGTAGACATTTTAAAATCCATTTAACTACAATTGGACATTTTTATTAAAATTAATGGATGCAACGTGGTGACAAGGTTAATTAAAATTTCTTACATCACTTAAATATCTTATAAAAAATACACGTGTTTTTATATTAATAAATAAATGCAAACAACACATCTATTATCCATGTATTTTTATGGTTGTCTATCATAGGCCTATCCCTACCACATAAAGAGCGCGAAGCGCGACACGTATTATTGATTGTAACAATGAGTTGCGATAAAGGAAGCAGCCGCTTATCAAGGAGGAGCTGTGTCCCAGCACAGAGTCAAGCACTCCTCGGAGTTTTTTTTTTTAAGAACCACATATAGAGCGCGAAGCGCGACATGTATTACTATCCAGGTGGTATGGGCCCTTTAGCATAGCATTATCCCACCATTACGTCCATAGTTATCTTCCTTAGAAGTTGAGAAATTTTGAAATCCTTGTTCGAAGTCCAAAATTTTCATCCGATTGTTCCCAAACTTTCACAGGTTTTTTTTTATCAATGAGGACCCAACCCAAACTCAGAATCATCTCCCCTTGAAGTTGAGAAAAATATGAAATTACGCTTACAAGATGAAGCAGATTTTTTTAAACCTACACAGTTCTGTTCCATTAATGAAAACTGCACACGGATACCAGTAAAAAAAAAAGGAAACCAAAGTAAATAAAATGAACTATGAAATATTTGGGAGTTACAACACAAAATCATAGATAATGGTTATTTGGGGGTTATAACACAATATCATAAATAATGGTTATTTGGGGGTTATAACACAAAATCATAGATAATGGTTATACAAGTATCTTTTTCTATTTTGTTTAAAATAATCGGCCAATATATTAATATTTACAGTAGAAAAAAAATCATTCCATGTAACTTCATTGATTGCCTTTTACACTGAAATTCCCGACGCCCTTTGATGCTTTGCATCAATACTTATCTTGTCTTTTATTGATATAAATCAGCTTTCTAAGGAAGATATTGTAGAATTGAGACAGAAACTGGGTATTCCAGATGTTGACCCCCACTATTATGATACATTTGATGAATATTCTTATCAAGAGGTGGATCGGCCAAATGTACATGTGCAAATAAATGCAGAGGATGTTTCAGACACTGAAACTCCAGGACCGTCTAGGTCAAAGAATATTGAAGAAGAACTGTTTGGCTCAATTACTTCTGAAAATGAAAATTGGCAGCCTCCAAAATTGAGGGCTTTAGAAACAGAAAGACCCATTGCTAAATCTTTAGCAAAATTGATTAATGTGGCATGCACTTCTCAGTGCGATATAGAGGACATTACAAAGAAATATAAGATTCCTGATAACGTTGATATGGATGGACCACCACTAGTTAATCCAGAAATCTTGTAAATATTAGATAAAAGAGTGCACACACAAGACAGCGGTTTGGCTGAAATTCAGAATATTGTTGCCACAGCCATGGTACCGGTTATCAAATTAGCTGAAAATCTGAAATCAGCTTCATTAAATCAGGAAACAAAAATCCTTTTGTCAGACACACTTACATTGCTCGGTCAGGTACAGTACAATATATCAGTAAAGAGGCGCTATAGCATTCGTCCTCATTTGAAAAAGAAATACTTTGGATTGTGCAATATATCAATGCCTATTACAAAGAATCTGTTTGGCGATGATGTGGCCAAGGAAATTAAGTCATGTGACTCTATGGCATATTTGCTAAGGATTCTCAGTATGGATCCTACAAACCATGGCAGGATCATGGAAGCAACAGACCATTTCGCAGAGGATACTCTGTGAATTATAGATACCAGCCATATCCTGTACAGAGAGGAAGTTTCTCCAGACTTTTCAGGGCCACAGCAGGCTACTTCAGCTTACCCAAACGACAAGTAGTCGGTAAACTCAAAAATTGTTTTGAAAGTTGGGAAAAACTAACCAATGACCCATGGATACTAGATGTTGTCAATGGTTATTCCATTGAATTTTACAAACAGCCTGTTCATAAATTTTTTCCAAATAATATTAAATTTAACAAGGGCTGTTTGTAAAACATGCATGCCCCCTTAAATGGGCTATAAGTTGTAGTAGCAGCCATTGTGTGAATACGTTTTTTGTCACTGTGAACGGTGGTGGTGGTGGTAGTGTGGTGGTAGTAGTAGTAGTAGTAGTAGTAGTAGTAGTAGTAGTAGTAGTAGTAGTAGTAGTAGTAGTAGTAGTAGTAGTAGTAGTGGAAGTAGTAGCAGCAGCAGTAGTAGTAGTAGTAGTAGTAGTAGTAGTAGTATGCATTACAAAAATGCAGTAAGCCTTACATTTGGTAAAATTTAAATATATTACTAGGGAGGCAAATGCTGTAACAAAAAGAACATGGATAAACCGTAGTTGTTTCCCTTGTTTGAACCATGCTAAATCCTTAAAATGCCTATTTCCAGTAACTGTGACCTTCACCTGTGACCTTGACCTTTGACCTAGTGACCTCAAAATCAATAGGGGTCATCTGCGAGTCATGATCAATGTACCTATGAAGTTTCATGATCCTAGGCCCAAGCGTTCTTGAGTTATCATCTGACAACCACCTGGTGGACGGACCGACCGACCGACAGCCAGACCGACATGAGCAAAGCAATATACCCCCTCTTCTTCGCAGGGGGGCATAATAATGAACAACTGATTATAATAGATACTGAAATTAAACAATTACTGGAAATTGGTGCCATAAAGGTATCCAAATCAGAACCAAATGAATTCATATCAAATATATTCATTGTACCAAAACCTGGCGGTAAATTTAGACCAGTAATTAATCTTGAAGCCTTGAATGAGTTTGTAACATACCATCATTTCAAACAAGAAACATTTAATGTTGTTTTAGATTTCTTACAAGAACATGATTTCATGACATCAGTATACATGGAACAAGCATATTATTCTATACCAATTCATAAAGAAAGCCAGAAATATCTTAAATTTTATTGGAATGAAGTGTTGTACTCGTTCACATGCCTTCCATTCGGATTGGCAAGTGCCCCATGTATTTTTACAAAATTTTTGAAACCAGTGTTTTCCTATTTTCGACAGTTAGGCATATGTTGTTCATACTACATTGATGATTCATTGAATATGAACCTGAATCAAGCTGTTTGTAAGGCTTACACACTAACAATGATTGACACCTTGCAGAAATTAGGTTATGCCATTAACCATTCAAAATCAGTTCTGATCCCTACACAAAGGATTGTCTTTTTTGGGTTTATTATTGACAGTGTTCAATTCATGGTTTTCCTCACTGAAGAGAAGTTGCAAAAGATTATTTTGTATGCTATAAATATTATAGCAAAAATACTATTATTGTAAGGGAATTGGCGTCATTTATTGGATTGATTATAAATGCATTTTATGCAGTTTTTGAGGCACCCCTACATTACAGGACTTTGGAAAGAAACAAAATTCTTGGTTTGAACTCTAGTACAGATTTTAATCAAAAGATGAGTTTATCTGATGAAAGTAAAATGGAGCTTTTGTGGTGGATAGAGAATGTAAGATGTAAAATGGAAAACGCATTCGTCCTGTTTCGATTCAGTCAAGATGTCTGACTGACGCATCTAAGCAAGGATGGGGTTGTGAAGAGTTAGACACTGAAAGATATTCTAACGGCAGATGTAATCCTGAAGAATCTGCTCTATCAATTAACTATTTAGAATTACTTGCAATTTTCTATGCTTTACAATCATTGTATGTTGATCATTGTAATGTTCACATAGAAATACAATCTGATAACATATCAGCAATAAAATATATTAATGACATGGGTGGCATGACATCAATTTCTATGGATTTGTTAGCAACGATATTTGGCAATGGTGTATTGAAAGAAAAGTTTATTTGTCTGCTACTCATGTCCCAGGTGTTTTAAATACAGCTGATTTTTATTCAAGAAATTTTTCTGATGCAACAGAATGGATGTTAAAAGTAGGTATTTTTAGTAGAATTACTTCTCAGTTTTTTGTACCTAAGATAGATCTTTTTGCATCCAGAATTAACAAGCAGATAGATAGATTTGTCTCTTGGTTTCCAGAACCAGGATTGACATATACTAATGCATTTAGTATTTCTTGGAAAACTGAAGTTCCATATATATTTCCCCCATTTAATCTTATGGGGAAAGTAATCCATACAAGAGGGCCATGATAGCCCTGTATCGCTCCACTGCTGAAAAAAGGCTGAAACAAATATTCTCTGCATGTGCAAATACTTAAATATAGGCCCTATTTAAGCACATGTACACTTTTGTGACCCCCTGGGCTTGGTCAAATTTAACCCCAGGGGCATAATTTGAGCAAACTTTGTAGAGGACTACTATATCTCACTACATGTACATACAAAATATGGTAGCCCTAGGTCCTAGAGTTAAGGATAAGAATATTTTAAACGTTTTCACAAAATAAGCAAGATATAAGCGTATATAATGTTCAATTTTGTGACCCACTGGTCAGGGTCAAATTTGACCCAAAGGGCATAATTTGAACAAACTTGGTAGAGGACTATAAGATGCTACTGCATACCAAATTTGGTAGCCATAGTCTGAATGGTTTTCAACAAGAAGATTTTTAAAGATTTCACAAAATAGGCGCTTTATAAGCGTTTATTCAATTTTGTGACCCCCCAGGGCAGGGTCAAAGTTGACCCTAGAGGCATTATTAGAACAAATGTGGTAGAGATTTATTAGATGTCACTACATACCAAATTTGGTAGCCCTAGGCCCAATGGTTATGGACAAGTAGATTTTTAAAGTTTTCACAAAATAGGCTCCATATAAGCGTATGTTCAGTTTTGTGACCCCCCCGGGCAGGGTCAAATTTGACCCCAGGGGCATAATTTGAACAAACTTGGTAGAGAACTGTTAGATGTCACTACATACCAAATTTGGTAGCCCTATGCCTTATGGTTAAGGACAAGAGAATTTTTAAAGTTTTCACAAAATAGGCACTATATAAGCATATAATCGATTTTGTGGCCCCCAGGGCAGGGTCAAATTTGACTCCTGGGGCATAATTTGAACAAACTAAGTGGAGGACTATACAATGTCACAACATACCAAATTGTGTAGCCCTAGGCATAATGGTTATGGACAAGATTTTTTTTTAAGTTTTCACAAAATAGGCAATATATAAGCATATGTTCAATTTTGTGACCCCCTGGGCAGGTTCAAATTTGACTCCAGGGATAAAATTTGAACAAATTTGGTAGAGGACTATAAGATGTCACTACATACCAAATTTGATACCCCTAGGCTGGATGGTTATGGACAGAAGGATTTTGAAAGTTTTCACAAAATAGGCCTTATATAAGCATATGTTCAATTTTGTGATCCCCCGGGGCAGGGTCAAATTTGACCCCAGGGGCATTATTTGAACAAACTTGGTATAGAACTATAAGATTTCACTACATACCAAATTTGGTAGCCCTAGGCCCAGTGATTATGGAAGAGAAGATTTTTAAAGTTTTCACAAAATAGGCCTTATATAAGCGTATGTTCAATTTTGTGACCCTCGGGGAAGGGTCAAATTTGACCCCAGTGGCATAATTTGAACAAACTTGGTAGAGAACTATAAGATGTCACTACATACCAAATTTGGTAGCCCTAGACCCAATGGTTATGGAAAAGAAGTTTTTAAAGTTTTTACAAAATAAGCCCTTTATAAGCATATATTCAATTTTGTGACCCCCGGGGCAGTTTCAAATTTGACCCCAGGGGCATAATTTGAACAAACTAAGAAGAGAACTATTACATGTCACTACATACCAAATTTGGTAGCCCTATGCCATACGGTTATGGACAAGAAGATTTTTGAAAGTTTTCCCACAATAGGCCTTATATAAGCATATGTTCAATTTTGTGACCCTCGGGGCAGAGTCAAACTTGACCCCAGGGGCATAATTTGAACAAACTTGGTAGAGGACTATAAGATGTCACTACATACCAAAGTTGGTAGCCCTACCCCCAATGTTAATGGACAAGAAGATTTTGAAAGTTTTCAAAAAATAAGACCTTTATAAGCATATATTCAATTTTGTGACCCCCGGGGCATTTTTTAAATTTGACCCCAGGGGCATTATTTGAACAAACTAAGAAGAGAACTATTACATGTAACTACATACCAAATTTGGTAGCCCTATGCCATACAGTTATGGACAAGAATATTTTAAAAGTTTTCACAAAATAGGCCTTATATAAGCATATGTTCAATTTTGTGACCCTAAGGTCAGGGTAAAACTTGACCCCAGGGGCATAATTTGAAAAAACTTGGTAGAGGACTAAAAGATGTCACTACATACCAACTTTGGTAGCCCTAGGCCCAATGGTTATGGACAGAAAGATTTAAAAAAAATTCACAAAATAGACCCTATATAAGCATATGTTCAATTTTGTGACCCCGGGGCAGGGTCAAATTTGACCCCAGGGGCATAATTTGAAGAAATTTGGTAGAGGACTATAAGATGTCTCTACATACTAAATTTATTAGCCCTAGGCCCAATGGTTATGGACGAGAGAATTTTTAAAGTTTTCACAAAATAGGCCTTAAATAAGCATATGTTCAATTTTGTGACCCCCGGGGCAGGGTCAAATTTGACCCCAGGGGCATAATTTGAAAAAATTTGGTAGAGGACTATTACATGTCTCTACATACCAAATTTGATAGCCCTAGGCTCAATGGTTATGGACGAGAAGATTTTGAAAGTTTTCACAAAATAGGCCTTATATAAGCATATGTTCAAATTTGACCCCAGGCAGTGATTTTTTTTGCCCAAAATTACAACCGATATTCGGCTGCTTCCCAATTGCAAAAAATGACGTTGTTTTCCCAAAAATTTGATAAAAATTTCCCAAAAAATGACAAAATTTTCCCAATAAAGCCAATAAGATTACAATGTCATTTAGCAATAATTACGAACGAGTGCCGATCGAGCTTGTCAAGTCGTCGCCGAACGACAACGGACTTACGTATTGTTCGCGAATTTAGCCGAATACGATTTTTATGTTGCTATCCACATCTCTCTCTATATTGCGGAGGATACTGACGATAATCGATGTATCCCGATTGTAAACGCCTGTTTTTACACACGTCCAAGATGGCGGCAAGCAGACGAGAAATTTGCGATGAGCGGCAAAAATGATAAATAACATTCAAATTAACAACGGATATCATATGGTTATTACGGAATAATTTAATGCTTGTGTCAATTAACGCAAAATACAATGTTTGAGATAAAAACAACATATATTTATTAGAAATCTTTACAGTGAATGTGCATCACGGAAATCAGTGTTGCGAAATTGGAGTTAGTCTTCCGGTACTCACAAAGTTAATGCATTTAAGATGAGTATCGTTCCAAAAATGAAAAGAGACAAACATGATATGATTTATATGTTAGTGGATCTGTGTATAATCAGATTCATATGCATATTCTGCTTTATTATGTTTGTCACGCTTTACAGTTTACTGAAATAGCATTGAACGGAGGATGTCAAGTGCAAGATGTTGAAAGGTAAAGAAATGAAATAAATTATTTTAACTCCATTTAATACATCATTGACAAAGCAAGACCACCAAAGCGTGTTTTTTTAAAATATTTGTTAATGTTTTCACCATATGATATTTAATTAAAAAAAATACTGAATTAAATTCTTACTGTTAAGGAGGTTATGATTAAATGGTATATTTAAGAATCTATATAGATTATTGCAAGTTCAATATGCATGTGGAAGGATATTAACTTAACATTGTCTTCATTGTAAGAACACATTAAATTAGCACTTTATAATATAAAAATGCTGTCAAACATACTTTAATAATTTTAATTCTGTTCTTATAATCATATTTATAATGTTTCCCAATTTCATTGTTTATCATGCTATTTTTCCCAATATCATGGTTTATCGCGCTAATTTTCCCAATCCAAATGGCACAGGCTGTAAACAAAAAAAAGCAAAAAAAAACACTGCCAGGGGCATAGTTTGAATAAATTTGGTAGAGGACTATTAGATGTCTCTACATACCACATTTGATAGACCTAGGCCCAATGGTTATGGACGAGAAGATTTTGAAAGTTTTCACAAAATAGGCCTTATATAAGCATATATCAATTTTGTGACCCCCGGGGCAGGGTCAAATTAGACCCCAGGGGCATAATTTGAAGAAATTTGGTAGAGGACTATAAGATGTCTCTACATACCAAATTTGATAGCCCTAGGCCTAATGGTTATGGATAAGGAGATTTTGAAAGTTTTCACAAAATAGGCCTTATAGAAGCATATGTTCAATTTTGTGACCCACAGGGAAGGGTCAAATTTGACCCCAGGGGCATAATTTGAAGAAATTTGGTAGAGGACTATTAGATGTCTCTACATACCAAATTTGATAGCCCTAGGCCCATTGGTAATGGACGAGAAGATTTTGAAAGTTTTCACAAAATAGGCCTTATATAAGCATATGTTCAATTTTGTGACCCCCAGGGCAGGGTCAAATTTGACCCCAGGGGCATAATTTGAACAAATTTGGTAGAGGACTATTAGATGTCTCTACATACCAAATTTGATAGCCCTAGGCCCATTGGTTATGGACAAGAAGATTTTGAAAGTTTTCACAAAATAGGCCCTATATAAGCATATGTTCAATTTTGTGACCCCCGGGGCAGGGTCAAATTTGACCCCAGGAGCATAATTTGAAGAAATTTGGTAGAGGACTATTAGATGTCTCTACATACCAAATTTGATAGATCTAGGCCCAATGGTTATGGACGAGAAGATTTTGAAAGTTTTCACAAAATAGGCCTTATATAAGCATATGTTCAATTTTGTGACCCCCGGGGCTGGGTCAAATATGACCCCAGGGGCATAATTTGAAGAAATTTGGAAGAGGACTATTAGATGTCTCTACATACCAAATTTGATAGCCCTAGACCCAATGATTATGGACGAGAAGATTTTGAAAGTTTTCACAAAATAGGCCTTATATAAGCAAATTTTCATTTTTGTGACCCCCGGGGCAGGGTCAAATTTGACCCCAGGGGCATAATTTGAACAAATTTGAAAGAGGTTCACCCCAGGAACATTCCTGTGAAATTTCATCAGAATTGGACCAGTAGTTTAGGAGAAGATGTTTTAAAGAAAAGTTAACGCACGCACGCACGGATGCAAGGACGACGGACACAGGACCATGACATAAGCCCCGCTGGCCTCTGGCCAGTGGAGCTAAAATTAAAACTGACAGAGTAGAGAAAGCTATAGTAGTGTTCCCTATATGGAGGTCTCAAACATGGTTTTCTATGGTAATGACAATTCTCTGGGATTTTCCTGTCAGGCAACCAAAACACAGGGACTTGCTCACCATGCCACACAACGGACAGGAGCATCCGTTAGCAAAGAAGATCATCATGGGCGCAGCAGTCTTATCAGGGAATCACTTGAGAGTCAAGGGCTTTTACAAGAAACTGCAAACATTATCATCCAGTCATGGAGACCTGGAACTAGGAAGCAATATGACCTTGCATGGAAACGATGGTATTTTTGGTGTTTACGAAGGAAAGTTAATCCCCTTATTACGACTGAAATTAAAGTAGTTGATTATCTTTATTATTTAAAGTTGAATAATAAATCTTACTCAGTTCTTAACACACACAAATCAATGCTTCTGCAGACATAACCTTTTTTCCGAAATTCTTGGTGTCAGAATTGTTTCTTAGTGAAACGATACCTTAAAGGTTGTTTTCATAGTAGCCACCTGTACCACGTTATAGATTCACTTGGGATGTATCGGTTGTTTTAAAATATTTAATGTCTCTTTATCCTTTGAATAATCTGACATTAAAAATGTTGACATTAAAAGTGGTGGCATTGATTGCACTGGCAACAACTCCAACGGCACAGACTTTAGTTTCTATGAATGTTAATTACATGTATAAGGAACAACAGGCAGTTGTGTTTACATTTCCTAAACTATTGAAAACTACTAAAATGGGTGATGCATATGTGCTAAAAATAGATAATTATGACAAAGAATAATTATGTGTTATGCACACTGTTATACATTATCTTTAAGTTACTAAAACGATTAGGAAATCGTCACAGTTTTTTATATCGTATAAAACTTTTCAGCCAGTTTTCTCTAGCACCATTGCAAGATGGTTGAAAGATGTGTTGACTATGTCGGATATCAATTCTGAGTTTTTTAAGGCACATACGTATAGAAGTGCATCTACATCAGCTGCATTTAGTAGAGGATGTAGTTTAAAACATATATTGAACACTGCTGACTGGAAGTCTGATAAAAATTTAGAAAGTTTTATCTTCGAAAGGCTTTAACAAATGAAAATGTCTCATTCTCCCAAGCTGTTTTGAGTTCTCATGTTGATTAGACATAATATGTTTTGTATTATACATAATGCTAGTTGAATTTGTTATATAACACATTTGGTGTGTCCATATAAGAGTGGAAGACAATACTAATTTGGAATTGATATTTGTTACACTTATTATTTTTTGTGTTGTATAATGTATTATTCTATGGAAAGAATGGTTTTGTTGCTTTTTAAAGATCCTAAATATACATGTGAAAGCCAAAAGGCTTTATGGAAAATAATGACCCCTCATCCAAGCTTTAGTGATGGATGAAGGGGCATTATTGGAAATAAAGCCTGAGGCTGAGCATGTATATTCCCATCCCATTTTCACATTATATATTTTGTTTACAAAAGGAATCTATGGATTTCCCACCCTTTATGACGTAATGCAACAAAACATTCTTTTTACTGTAAATAATGACTTCCAATTGAAGAGCGCTTCCGGTTTGAGTGAGGTTACACTCGATTTTTTTTTATGCTTTAAAACGCGATCGATTAGAAATAACGTCGGAACGATATGCTAAATATACATGCTCAGCCTCAGGCTTTATTTCCAATAATGCCCCTTCATCCATCACTAAAGCTTGGATGAGGGGTCATTATCTAACTTTTATAAGATATCATTGGGACAAATCTTGTGACCAAGTTTCATTAAAATCGGACGATAAATGTGGCTTCAAGAGTGTTAACAAGGTTTTACTATAGCCATATGCCATATAAGGAAACTGCCTCGCCCCCTGGTGGCCATGTTTTTTTTTTCAACCAACTGGAACCATTTTCAAACTAATCCAAGATGTCATTGGGAAAAATCTTCTGAGTAAGTTTCATGATGATCAGACAAAAAATGTGGCTTCAAGAGAGTCAACAAGGTTTTACATAAGCCATATGAGGAACAAGAGCACCGCCTTGCGGGTGCAGACCGCTCATCTATTTTTCTTTTTAAAGGTGTAGGGACCTATCTCAATTTCAATCACAAAGGATGGAGGGGTGGAGTGAAGAGGGGTGTATAGTGTGGGGGTGTGGTCATTTATTACATTATCTTCCAAAAATGCAAAAAAAATGCAAAAAAGATGCGTTTGTGAAACACAATGTCCCCCTATATGACGTTTGACCTTGTAGGATGACCTTGACCTTGACCCTTCACCACTCAAAATGTGCAGCTCCATGAGATACAGATGCATTTCAAATATCAAATTGCTAGCTTCAATATTGCAGAAGTGACATTACATGAGCAATTTTGACCCATATATTTGACCTTGAAGGATGACCTTGACCTTTCACCACTCAAAATGTGCAGCTCCATGAGATACACATGCATGCCAAATATCAAGTTGCTATCTTCAATATTGCAAAAGTATTCATAAAACAAGGGCTGTTTGTAAAACATGCATGCCCCTATATGGGCTGTCCGTTGTAGTGGCAGCCATTGTGTGAATACGATTTTTGTCACTGTGACTTTGACCTTTGACCTAGTGACCTGAAAATCAATAGGGGTCATCTGCGGGTCACGATCAATGTACCTATGAAGTGTCATGATCCGAGGCAAAAGCGTTCTTGAGTTATCATCCGAAAATCATTTTACTATTTCGGGTCACGTGACCTGGACCTTTGACCTTGTGACCTCAAAATCAATAGGGGTCATCTGCAAGTCATGATCAATCTACCTATGAAGTTTCATGATCCTGGGCGTATGCGTTCTTAAGTTATCATCCGAAAATCATTTTACTATTTCGGGTCACCGTGACCTTGACCTTTGACCTAGTGACCTCAAAATCAATAGGGGTCATCTGCGAGTCATGATCAATCTACCCATGAAGTTTCATGATCCTAGGCGTATGCGTTCTTGAGTTATCATCCGGAAACCATTTTACTATTTCTGGTCACCGTGACCTTGACCTTTGACCTAGTGACCTCAAAATCAATAGGGGTCATCTGCAAGTCATGATCAATCTACCCATGAAGTTTTATGATCCTAGGCGTATGCCTTCTTGAGTTATCATTCAAAAACCATTTTACTATTTCAGGTCACCGTGACCTTGACCTTTGACCTAGTGACCTCAAAATCACTAGTCATGATCAATGTACCTATGAAGTTTCATGATCCTAGGCCCAAGCGTTCTTGAGTTATCGTCTGACAACCACATGGTGGACAGACCGACATGAGCAAAGCAATATACCCCCTCTTCTTCTAAGGGGGGCATAATAAGCGATTTTGGCCACATATATTTTACCTCTGACCTTGAAGAATGACCTTGACCTTTCACCACTCAAAATGTGCAGCTCCATGAGATACACATGCATGCCAAATATCAAGTTGCTATCTTCAATATTGCAAAAGTACTCATAAAATGAGCGATTTTGGTAACATATATTTGACCTCTGACCTTGAAGGATGACCTTGACCTTGACCTTTCACCACTCAAAATGTGCCGCTCCATGAGATACACATGCATGCCAAATATCAAGTTGCTATCTTGAATATTGAAATACTGCAAAAGCGTACATAAAATTAGCGATTTTGACCCATATATTTGACCTTTGACCTTGAAGGATGACCTTGACCTTGAGCTTTCACCACTCAAAATGTGCAGCTCCATGAGATACATATGCATGCCAAATATCAAGTTGCTATCTTCAATATTGCAAAAGTTATTGCAAATGTTAAAGTTGGCGCAAACAGACAGACCAACAGACAGACAGACCAACAGACAGGGCAAAAACAATATGTCCCCCACTACTATAGTGGGGGACATAAAAAAAACTATTTTTGGGGGGGAGGGGGATTCTTGGGTGGGATGGTTGGACGGTATTTCAAAAATAAAATAATAAAAATAAATATTTGTGTTTTTTAACCATGTTTGAAAAAAACAAGAGATGTGTTTGTCAGAAACACAATGCCCCCTATTGCGCCGCTTTGAAATTATTATTTATTTTTTTTACCTTTGACCTTGAAGGATGACCTTTGACCTTGAACTTCCACCACTCAAAATGTGCAGCTTTATGAGAAGGCCGCTTTGAAATATTATTTTTTTGACCTTTGACCTTGAAGGATGACCTTGACCTTGAAGGATGACCTTGAACTTCCACCACTCAAAATGTGCAGCTTCATGATAATGCGGCTTTGATTTTTTTTGGACCTTTGACCTTGAAGGATGACCTTGACCTTGAAGAATGACCTTGACCTTCGACCACTCAGAATGTGCAGCTTCATGATAACGCTGCTTTGAAATAAAAAAAATTACCTTTGACCTCGAAGGATGACCTTGACCTTGAAGAATGACCTTGACCTTGAACTTCCACCACTCAAAATGTGCAGCTTCATGAGAACGCCGCTTAAATTTTTTTTATTGATTTTTTTACCTTTGACCTTGAAGGATGACCTTGACCTTGAAGGATGACCTTGAACTTTCACCACTCAAAATGTGCAGCTTCATGAGAACGCCGCTTTGAAATTTTTTTTATAATTTTTTTTGACCTTTATGGATGACCTTGACCTTGAACTTCCACCACTCAAAATGTGCAGCTTCATGATGATGCTACTTTGATTTTTTTGTTTTTGACCTTTGACCTTGAAGGATGACCTTGACCTTGAAGGATGACCTTGACCTTGAACCTACACCACTCAAAATGTGTAGCTTCATGATAATGCCGCTTTGATTTTTTTTGGACCTTTGACCTTGAAGGATGACCTTGACCTTGAAGAATGACCTTGACCTTCGACCACTCAGAATGTGCAGCTTCATGATAATGCCGCTTTGAAATTTTTTATTTGTTTTTTAACCTTTGACCTTGAAGGATGACCTTGAACTTCCACCACTCAAAATCGGCAGCTTCATGAGAACGCCGCTTTGAATTTTTTTTGACCTTGAAGGATGACCTTGACCTTGAACTTCCACCACTCAAAATATGCAGCTTCATGAGATACACATGCATGCCAAATATCAAGTTGCTATCTTCAATATTAAAAAAGTTATGGCCAATGTTAAAGTTTTCGGACGGACAGATGCCATATATTTGACATTTGACCTTGAAGGATGACCTTCACCTTCACCTTTCACCACTCAAAATGTTCAGCTCCATGAGATACACATGCATGCCAAATATCAAGTTGCTATCTTCAATATTGAAAAAGTTATGGCCAATGTTAAAGTTTTCAGACGGACAGACACCATAAATTTGACATTTGACCTTGAAGGATGACCTTGACCTTTCAACACTCAAAATGTGCAGCTCCATGAGATACACATGCATGCCGAATATCAAGATGCTATCTTAAAAAGTGAAAAAGTTATGGCCAATGTTAAAGTTTTTTTTCGGACTGACAGACAGACTGACTGACATACTGACGGACAGTTCAACTGCTATATGCCACCCTACCGGGGGCATAAAAATTATTTTTTGGGGGTGGGGGTGGGGGGGTATAGTGTGAGGGTGTGGTGGTCATTTATAAGATGATCTTTAATAAAAAAATGAATAATGGGGGGGAATTGAGGGGGGATTCAGGGGGATTGAGGGGGGATTCGGGGGGGGGGGGGGGAGGGGGGAATCTAATCATTAATAAAGAAGTAATGGCAATTTTAGCAAAATTTAATAATTTGACCTTGAGAGTCAAGGTCATTCAAAGGTCAAGGTAAAATTCAACTTGCCAGGTACAGTACCCTCATGATAGCATGAAAGTATTCAAAGTTTAAAAGCAATAGCCTTGATACTTTAAAAGTAAAGTGAATCTAAACACAAAATGTAACCATATATTCAAAGTAACTAAGTCAAAAAAGGGCCATAATTCGGTAAAAATGACAACCAGAGTTATGCAACTTGTCCTTTACTGTCTCCTTATGATAGTTTGCGAGTGTTCCAAGTATGAAAGCAATATCTATGATACTTTAGGGGTAAAGTGGACCAAAACACAAAACTTAACAAAATTTTCAAGTATAAAGGGCCCATAATTCCGTCAAAATGCCAGTCAGAGTGACATAACTTTGCCTGCACAGGCCCTCTTACGATAGTTAGTAAGTGTTGCAAGTATGAAAGCAATGGCTTTGATACTTTAGGAAAAAAGTAGACCTTAACACAAAACTTAACCAAATTTTCAATTTTTTAAGTATAAAAAGGGCACATAATTCTGTCAAAATGCCAGTCAGAGTGACATAACTTTGACTGCACAGTCCCCTTACGATAGTTAGTAAGTGTTGCAAGTATGAAAGCAATGGCTTTGATACTTTAGGAAACAAGAGGGCCTGAAAGGCCCAAGGTATCCCCCGCAACATATGCTTTGTTTGAGGATGGGTGCAAATTGGACAGATGAACATAATGATAGATGGACGGACGGAGGACAGCGCTTCCAAGATATGGCTACGGACACAAAAGTGCCCATAGTAAAAAGCATTTTTTCAAGATACAAAGGGCCATAAGTCTGTTTTTAACAGATGGTGTACAATGCCATTTGGCGTGCATCATCCTCTTATGCATATATATACTCATACCAAGTTTAAATGAAATCCGCCAAAGAACTTCCAAGATATGGCTCCCGCCACAAAAGTGCCGGACAGACAGACAGCCGGACGTATGGACGGACAACGCCAAAACAATATCCCTCCGCCTCTGGCAGGGGATAAAAAGTGGACCTAAACACAAAACTTAACCAAATTTTCAATTTTCTAAGTATAAAAAGGGCACATAATTCCGTCAAAATGCCAGTCAGAGTTACATAACTTTGCCTGCACAGTCCCCTTACGATAGTTAGTAAGTGTTGCAAGTATGAAAGCAATGGCTTTGATACTTTAGGAAAAAAGTGGACCTAAACACAAAACTTAACCAAATTTTCAATTTTCTAAGTATAAAAAGGGCACATAATTCTGTCAAAATGCCAGTCAGAGTTACATAACTTTGACTGCACAGTCCCCTTTATGATAGTTAGTAAGTGTTGCAAGTATGAAAGCAATAGCTTTGATACTTAAGGAATAAAGTGGACCTAAACACAAAACTTAACCAAAATTTTCAATTTTCTAAGTATAAAAAGGGCACATAATTCTGTCAAAATGCAAGCCAGAATTATCTAACTTTGCCTGCCCATTCCCCTCATGATAGTAAGTAAGTGTACCAAGTTTGAATGCAATAGCATTGATACTTTATGAGAAAAGTGTAACTAAACGCAAAACTTAACCCGACGCCGACGCCAAGGTGATGACAATAGCTCATTTTTTTTTTTCAAAAAATAGATGAGCTAAAAATGCTTCGCCCCCTGGAAGCCATGTTTTTCAACCAACTTGAACCATTTTCGAACTTGTCCAAGATATCATTGGGAAAAATCTTCTGACCAAGTTTCATGATGATCGGACAATACATGTGATCTCTAGAGTGTTAAAGCGGGTATATACGATTTTTTCAAATATTTATGAATTTATATAAACTGTGTAAAAAACTTATTATATATATATTTCAATATAAATTTAAATAAAAGTTAAGAAGAACATGTGTTGAAAAACGCGAAATAAGCCAGATATTTAATTCTGAAATTGAAAACGGCTGTACAGCCGAATTCGCCAGCATGTATACCATACATGTACGATGTGCATCTAAACTTACGAGGGGTGTTCCAGAAGTTTGTGGATTTTCGCTATAACTTTCATTTGGTAACATAAATGGACAAACAAATAGCATGTTAAGAATATTTCGTCCTTTCCAAATATAATCTCCAAATATCATGAAAATACATAAAACAATAAATATATATCAGAGATTTAAACATGTGCACAATGCGCACACCGACGCACGTGTAACGTTTCTGTTCAACGTCAATGACGTTATGAAGTTAACAACTGTCAAATCTTTTCCACATAATCACCTCCAACGCGAATGCATTTTATGTGTCGGGAAATCCACTTGTCAAAAGTGTCTCTATACCAGTCAGCGTCAAAAGACGACACGATTTGCTTTGCTGCAACTGTAAGTTCCTGTTTACTTGCAAAGCGAATACCGCGCAACTGTGATTTAACTTCCGGGAAAACGCGGAAGTCCATAGGGGCCAAATCCGGGCTGTAAGGAGGACTTAGGCGCTGTAACGTGAAATTTGCCGTAAATTCTGTTTATCAACGACATTAAACCAAATTTTAATTCGTGTAACGCTCATACTTATAATATATTACAATTAAACACACATGAAAAATCGTATATACCCGCTTTAACAAGATTTTACTATAGCCATATAAGGAAAAATGCCCGGCCCTTTGGCGGCCATGTTTTTCAACCAACCATAATTATTTTCAAACTCTTCCAAGATATCATTGGGACAAATCTTGTTGGCAAGTTTCATTCAATAAATGTGGCCTCTAGTGTGTTAACAAGGTTTAACTAAAGCAATGTATAGCCATATAAGGAAAAATGCCCACCCCATTGAGGCCATGTTTTTCAAGAAACCGGATCCATTTTCGAACTTGTTCAAGATATCATTAGAACAAATGTTCTGACCAAGTTTCATGAAGATTGGACAATAAATGTGACTAATAGTGTTAACAAGTTTTGACTATAGACATATTAGGCAAGTGCCCCGCCCCCTGTTGGCCATGTTTTTCAACAAACCAGAATTTTAAATTTTGTCACTCAATCAAGATGTCATTGGGACATACATTCTGACAAAGTTTCATGAAGATTGGACCATACATTTTGCCTCTAGGGTGTTTACATGGTTTTAGTATTTAGTAAAATGCCCTTACCCCTTGTGGCCATGTTTTTCATCCGACTGGAACCATTTTCATACTCGTCCAAGATATCAATGGGAAAACTCTTCTGACCAAGTTTAATGATGATCGGACAATAAATGTGACATCTAGAGTGTTAACAAGGTTTTACAAAAGCCATATAAGGAAAAATGCCCCGCCCAATGGTGGCAATGTTTTTCAACGAACCGGAATCATTTCGGAATTTGTTCAA
The DNA here is from genome assembly GCF_020536995.1 of Dreissena polymorpha. Lineage (NCBI taxonomy): Eukaryota > Metazoa > Mollusca > Bivalvia > Myida > Dreissenidae > Dreissena > Dreissena polymorpha. The sequence continues at coordinate 65,471,724 of NC_068358.1, read as the reverse complement.
GATATCATTGGGACAAATCTTTTGACCAAATTTCATGAAGATCGGACAATAGAATTGTGGCCTCTAGAGTGTTATCAAGGTTTTACTATAGCCATATTTGGAAAAATGCTCGGCCCCCTGGTGGCCATATTTTTCAAGCAAACATAACCATTTTGGAACTCATCCAAAATATCATTGAGACCAATCTTCTGACCAAATTTCATGAAGATTGGAATTAAATGTGGCCTCTAGAGAGTTAACAGGGCAAATGTTGACGGCTCACGATGCACGACGGACAAAAAGCGATCACAAAAGCTCACCATGAGCATGTTGTGCTCAGGTGAGCTAAAAATATGCGCGGAAATATTTTTTTCTCCTGGAATTTAGTTTGCGATTCTGTGGAAATTCCATGCGGAACATAATGTACGTTTATACATATCCATGTTAACAGTTATGGCAGGCTGTTTAAGAACTGTTAATTGATATTAGATAATTGTTTTTACTTTTTTTTCCCAACTCTTTATAAGCTACTATTGTTTTGTGCGTGTCATAGGAGTTCCCTTGCCTTTCAGCGAAATAGGTTTTTATACTTATGGCTTATGCTTCCAATTCTTACGTCATCTATCAAAAGCAAGTGTTCATCAAGGCAACTATACTGCCATATATAATTGAGCTATGCATTTCTAGCATTGTGTCAGCCCTTGTAGATGTCAATACATGCAAATGCATATAACACATTTCATGACGGAGATACCTTACAAAGTATATGCTTTGAATGATTATCTTTAAAGAAACTGTCTTTGGACTACAAATAACAGAACCAAGGTTCCATCCAAAACTTACTGAAAACAGTGGCTTCAAAATTGAGATGAAATATTTATCAATCATTAACTAGCATCTTCTCCTTTTTTAAATACCAAAACTGAAAACAATATATCTCTTCTCGTAAAAAAGTAAGGATAGTGGGGTTGTCTAAGGAAAAAGAATTAAACCATAGAAACAAAATAAACAAGATGTGTTTGTGAAACACTATGCCACCCCCCATTTATTTGACCTTGGACCTTGAAGGATGACCTTGACCTTTCATCACTCAAAATGTGCAGCTCCATGCAAATGAGAAGTTGTTACGAAGTTATAGTGTATATTAAATGAGCGATTTCGACCCATATATTTGACCTTTGACCTTAAAGGATGATCTTGACATTCTCTATACCTTTCACCACTCAAAATGTGCAGCTCCATGAGATACACATGCATGCCAAATATGAAGCTGCTATCTTCAATATTGCAAAAGTTATGGCAAATGTTAAAGTTTGACGCAAACCAACAAACCAACAGACAGGGCAAAAACAATATGTCTTCCAGTATAGACTGGGGGACATAAAAAGGAAGGAAAAGTAGGAAAAGTTGGGCCTGCACGAAACCTGTGAAACCCACAGCAAAGTCATATTAACAAATTCATTCTTTTGTCAAGAAGATTTTACAAGACATTTTGTCTTCTGTTTATCAACCAAGTCTGTTGTATGTTTAATTACAAACATTCCTACCTTAAGGTCATATTAAACAGCTACTTCCAGTTTAAAGCCTGGAACAAATCACATACTATTGTAAACATCCATTACAAGTTGCCAGTGAGCTGTAACACTGTGGACTGAACAGGGAGGTCAGCTCCTGAGGGCAACAAATATTACACTGTAACACTGCGACTAGGTAACCTGTAAATTAGGCGCTTATCATCAACTGTTGTTTTTATCAGCATAGCTGTTTAACCCAACTGTTATACTTTCTCCATATTGACTCACATGTTTTGCATTCCCCCCCCCCCCCCCTCAGTAGTCTCAAATGAATTAATGCTAATACAATGAATAGTGCATGCTAACTTATTACGCATTTGTTACCTGCCAAATTTTCTTCAAGTAAGGGGTGTGTATTATATACGAGTTTAAAGCAGAACAAAATTTTTCCTGTGAAATATTTTAACTTACTCATTGTTATTAGCTGCATGGCAGCCATTTTGAACTACACCATTACATCAAGTAGTGCAACAGGGCTCGCGCTGTCGTTCGCCATTTGAGCCATTTGTGAAAGTATTGAGAATTTGGCTCAATAAAAATCTTATTTGCGAAAATCTAGTAAAATTTCATTGAAAACATCCGCAATTTATATATCGGACAATATATTTGTCTCTTTGTTTCAATGAAAGTGTTCGCAATTCGAAATGAAACCCGGTCTGTACCCGATTATGAGACATCGCTTGACCTAATTGTTATTGAAGTGCACATAGTAGCTGGCCAATCAACATTGAGCTTGCTTACACATGAAATGACGTTGTCGAATGAAACGTGAGGACGGGTGGAGCTATCGGATAATATTGGGTCATTCATGCTCAAACATTGTATACTTTGAATACACAGTTAATATCGTTATCTGCCTACAAAATAGCGACCGGACGCGAAGTTGTATAAAGAGATTAGCAAATGAAAAAAACAACGTGACAATACCTGTAAATAAATATTTCTAAGCTGACCACTTTTTATCTTTCTACCGAATATTTACTGATCTGAATTAAAGAGTTATAATTAAATAATTAGTTATATGGTGATTACACCTTTCTGCCGATTGCAGAATAAAATTGAAAGGTGATAATTAATTAATTTGTTTTTTCTCCCAAACTATCCTTAACGACAGCAGCGTATTTTAATTAAACAGATACGAGAAAAACACGAGCGGTTTAATTGAATTTAAAGTTTAATTAAAGTATCGAGTTTGTAAAACTTCGGAAGAGTAATTCATCTAGTCTACTATAACAAGGGCCACATTGGCCCTGAATCGCTCACCTGAACAAATTTAATAGCCTTAGGCCCAATGGTAATTGACAAGAAACAAATTTTCTTGAACAAATTTTTAGGGGAGCCTTTAAGGATCATCCTTGTAAAAAAAATTGAAAATCCGACGAGCCCTTTCTGACAAGAAGATTTTTTAAGGTATTGACCATATATGGGCATGGCGGCCAGCTTGGTTATGTGACCAAATTTTTTTTTAACAATATTTTTTTTTCGTGACGTAGGAATGCTCCACATGAAATTTGGTTGAAATTGGCTCAATGGTTTAGGAGAATATGATCTGCTCAGGTACGCTAAAAACTTAAACATTGAGATAAAAGGAATTTTTGCTTGTTTTGAAGAGATTCCTCCTTTTTCTCAAAAGTGACAAGATATCATCGACTAAACAGGCAACCCATGTTTGCATAAGGATAAATCCTTTTACCAATCAACATATTTTGGACTGAACAATTTCTCAATTTCCCACGATGATTCAACCCTACCAGAGCAATTTCCTAAGCAACAATCACCTCCCATTTTAAAGGAAAAATAATTTCTCATCAACAAAACTACAGCATTAATTGATTTCTGGTAGTTAACCCTTGTCCAAATTGAAAGAGGTTGCAGACGACAAATTAAATTATAATGGAATAAGAAGAAACTGATTTAATAGGGTAGGAAGCATTGTGATGAAAGGAGAAAATGCTAGTTTCAGCAATTTCTCCTTTTATTTCAATGATTTCCACAGTCACAAACATTTGCAGAAAGAATTAACTGTTCTGGGTTAAGGGTTTATGTGGTCTGCAGCAAAGCCATCAGAAGAGAATTGTGTCAGAGAAACCTGGCCTGTAGCCAGCAAATCCTTTACTCTAATAGCACTATTAATTGGAAAAAAAGAGTACACTATAATTATTTCTAAATCTGCCATCTCAAGGAGATAATTCTGGACTTAATGGTCCGATGTTGCTCATTTTCGACATGGCTCGAGTTTTCATTGATATGAAGACACTGTGCAAGTTTGGAAAGAAATGGATGAAAAATTTGGACTTTATTGCATAAACACCATTTTCTCAATTCAAGGGGAGGTAATTCTGTACTTCATGGACTAATAATGCTCATTTTTTGTAGGGTTCGTGTCCTCATTGATATAAAGACACTGTGCAAATTTGGAAAGGATCGGACAAAAAATGTGGAAGATTTTTGAAAGTTTTCACAAAATAGGCAAAAACGAATAAACATGCAAAGTTCAACGAGCTCCTGCGGCCATGTTTTTTGACGAATCAAATTTCTTTGAACAACTTTTTCAGGGGAGCCTTCAAAGGTCATCCCTGTGAAATGTTTTGAAAATCTGATGAGCGGTTTCTGAGAAGAAGATTTTTTAAGGTTTTTACCATATATGGTCATGTCGGCCATCTTGGTTATGTGATCAAATTTTTTTTAACAATTCTTTTGTCCCATGACCTAGGGATGCTCCACATGAAATTTAGTTGAAATTGGCTCAATGGTTTAGTAGAAGAAGATGTTTACAAATTGTTTACAGACAGACAGACAGACAGACAGACGGACGGACGGCCGGACGGTGAGTGATCACAATAGCTCACCCCGAGCTATCGCTCAGGTGAGCTAAAAACAGAAGTAACCACTTTGTCTACTTATTATTTTATTATTATTATAATTATTATCGTCTTGAATATTGTCAAATGGAATTAAATGTTATAAAAAAACAGCGTCTCTGTTTCTTTCTTTTGCAATTATGACTGCTTGACCCGGGTGTCAGCAGGTGGCCCATGTGTTATCGGTAACAATAAACAGTAATATAAACAGAAGACAGAGATATGTATTATGCAACTGTCATGACAACGGCGAAACAGATGGTTGATAACGCAAAATTGATTTTCTATTTTCACAACAAAAAAATATATTGACACATTTTTTTGGAAATGGATGATTTCGGACACTAATTGTTTTATCGCTTATTTTACTTGGATTTTTAATATTTACCGATACATTTGGACCAAACTCGGGGATGCGTATTATACACGAAGGTTATATTCGTGGATTTACTGTATTCATGCCCTACCACTTATAATCTCCAAAAGATAAAACCAGAACAATAGTTTAAAGTGTAAAACATGCCTTGGAGGACAACGCTACGACATGATTATTTAGTAAACTGTAACCTGTCCTGGGGGAATCAGGTAAAACTATTTCAGAATAAATGTTAAAGAATTACAAGAAGAAGCTTGTACTATGTAATTGTTCAAGACTTCAAAGACAATTTTTGACTGATGTCCCATTTATATTTTATGTCAACAGTTTATATGAAATTAAGGAAAATTGAGTTATAAAAATTATTTAATTATATTGAATTTATAGAATTTATTATTTAAGTGTTATGAAACTTTATGTCAGAAAAGGACATGGTATTAAAATTGACTTACATTTTATAAGTAGTTTACACAAATTGTAAGATAATGTTATTATAAATGAAAACTGTCAAACAAAGTGAGCAGAAACTCAGTAAAATGAGACAATTTTCCATATATCAGCAGCTATAAATGTTAACTGGTAGAATCTAGAATCTGATGTATATATTAAACTTAAAAACTTGTTTAAAATAAAGCCTTTGTCAAAAAAATCTTAGTAAATATTAGTTCACATAAGTTGTTGCACAATAAGGACAAAATACTTTTTAAAAATGTTTAAACTAGTCAACTTAATTATACATAGAAACAAACACATAGACTGCGACTTCAATTATTGATTTGTTTATGGCAAAGCTATCACATCACAATTCCAGCAGAAATCAGTTTGCAAAAGTCTTCCCCCAATGAAATCTTCTTCAGGTTTCAACCTGATGATATACACTGTAACTCCAATGTAACGCTGTCCGTTATAATGCTGAATCCAATATAACGCGGATGAGTCGTGGATCCCGTTTTTTCTCCAACCTTCCATTTGTGATTCAAATCCATGTGATGCAACTTCACGGCATATGTAGCAAAAAACAGTTCTTTGTACATGTATCGTATTGCATTCAATCTAAATTAAAATTCGCTCCTCCAATGAAAGCTCTGCCCCATAATGCACTGTTCTCTTTCCATTTCTGAAAAATGGCGTATGCATATAGTTGTGTTTATAAAATTCATAAACATATTTATCGTCATTCAAGATTATTATTTTTTTAAAGTGATGTAACTTTATTGGATTATCGGATAAATGTGCACATTGGAAAAGCGTAATGTATACTGTCAACGATACGATTTGGTTTATATACATGTATTTGCGGATGACAACACAGCATGGCAATACACAGGACCTATATTATAGGCTATACCATACCTGTTTTTAATAGCCCCCTGCAATAAATGAGCTCAAAACTTATAACGCCGATCCGTTTATAATGCTGTAACGTGGCTTGGACCCCGTCATCCGCGTTATATTGGAGTGTATCAATTCATTTTCCAAGCTATTTGAAATTGAACTTGTTTTTTTTACATTTTCCAAGCTATTTGAAATTGAACTTGTTTTTTTTACTGATTTATCACATTATTTGACTTAGTGTGTCTCTTTCGAGTTTATAATTTCAATTTCAGCAAATTTTTCAAATAAGCTTACATAAAAAAAATGTTGAATGGATTTGATTCACGTGCAAGGGACGCAAATTGCAATTGGAGGAGAGGAATTAAAGATTCTTTATAATTGGCTGAATCAAATCTGGTACTAAACGAGAATACTGAAACAGTGAAAGTGAATAGAGTGGAAATGTAAAATTGAACCAAAATGGGCAATGGCTGACGATCACAATCGTATTTGGAGTAACCCCCTTAAAACTTTCTTTACCATTCATGTCTAAAATGGTACTGAATACCAAAACATCTACAGAATGAAGAGCTTCTGCAGATTTTTTTATCCCTGTTCCACCTGACCAAGTTTCAAACTTGTTGAGATATCATATAGATAAAAATTGTGACCAAGTGTGAAGAAGATTAATTATAATTGAAGCGGCGAAGCAATGTTTAGTGCATTGAAATAGTGCTTACTTAAATGCATAGGTGCAATCCAAAAAGGACTTCATTTGTAAATTCATTTTTGTTTAAACCAAAAAGCAAATTCTTGTCAGCCAAGCTAATGCATAGATCTATCAATTATATCTTTTTAACTGATATCTCTCTGTCTGGCTCAAGAAAGAAATCTGAAAACAAAAATTTTATTGTTAACAAAAGTTGTCCTAAGACAACTATAGTTCTTGTTTGATAGTGTAATGTACACTGTCATTCGGTCATTTGATATAATGACTGTTAAGACATATTTGATGGTGCATATGTAATATTTAGAAAGTTATATGTCAATGTGAGATTTGTATTACTTTACCAAATAATAATTTTAATGTAAATAACTATGCAATCCCCAAAAAGATCTATGTATATCCAATTTCAATGAAAACCTCTTGATAATAAACTGAAAACTGCAATTTTATAATTTCAGTTACAATGACTTTTACTTTGATCTGAATGGCTCAAAATGAATTCCCAATTCTTCATGCAACCTCACACCAAAATGTAGGCCCCAAACCTAAAAAGAATGTCAATGTCAATGAATTATTAATTGGAAACACTGTTTCTTTTTTTGTGACAGTAACCTTGACCAGACTGGCCTAAAAGCAATCCCACTCGTAAAAATAAATTTAGTAAAAATATCTCCATTTTTTTCTTCAGTTATTTAAAAGAAACTTTTTATTTATTTTTTTGCAACTGTGATACTCAACTGGCCTCAACTGTAGGGTTATCATGCAGGCTACCTATATTAAAAGATTCATTTATGTTAATCAATGCAAACTTAAGTTATTGATCAGCAAACACAAACCTTAAGCTATATTGTATAAGTACAAAAGGGGCATTATTCTGATAAATTGCAGGTCAGAGTTGTCTCCCTTGATCGGTCAAAATATATAATGACGATTAAGACACTTACTGATATTTAATCAAATAATTGTAGTTGATATGTAGATTTTGAGTTGTTGCACACAAACTTAAACCTGAATTTTCAAGTACACTAAAGAGGGGTGGTTCTGCTTTACTGAAGGTCTGAATTTTAAGCCTAAATCAGTGACTTGGCATGATGATCCTGATGCCATAAGTAACGTTTTGATTGAATACATGTAGTAGTGTCATACATGGACTATTTTCACAAAAACTTAATAAAGAATTTCATCTTGCACCTTAACCTGGTTGAATAAGTACAAAAGGGGGCACACTCCTGCTGAATGGCTTGTCACAGTTATGGGTCTGGGTCAGTAAGTGACTATAAAGATCCCAAAGACCTCTGTAAAGTTCTATTTCAATTCCTGTAATTAATATAGAACCTGGAGATATTGTGCGCAGACATGAACCTCAATTGTCTTGGTTAAAAACGAGGGATTATTCTGTTTAATTGCTGGTAAGAGAAATAGGCCTTGGTCAGTGACATCCCATAACCATGCCACAGACATGTGTGAAATAAGAATACAATGTGTTAATGTCTGTAAGACTGTAGTAGTTACTCAGAAATGTACATATTGCATGCAAACCTAAACATAAATTTCACCTTGTAAGCACACCTTAATTAACCTGATTTTTTTTTATTACAATAGGATGCATAATCCTCCTAAAAAGATGGTCACAGTTATACATCTTTGTCAGTGAATGATCATAATGACCCTGAACACAGATTATTAGTTTTATTTCAGTATCTATAGTAGACATAGAGATATGAAGTAGTTGCATGCAAATGTTCATCTGAATTTTTAAGGAAAAAAAAGGGGCATAGTTCTGCTAAATTGCAGTAAGGCCAGTATTTTTCAATAAAATGATTTTCTTTTTTTTTTTCTAAAAATTTCGAGTAGGAGGAGGAAAAAAAAAAGATGGGTGACCAAAAATGCACTCATGTTAAAAATTTTATGGTATGAAGTTCTTTGTACTTGCAACCCCAGTGATTTTTTCAAACATGTTGATTTGCTAAATGATCATAATCAGACTGTAGGTCTTGATTTGCAGTTTTTAAATTAGTTTGAATTTTAGAAATATCTTAACTGGTTAGAACGTTATGCAATTTTTTAACTTCTCCATGAACAAACAATGCTCACGTCTCTTTTGGTAAACTCCAGCACATGAGGATGTTCACGTATTAATGCAGGTGATTAAAACTGGGTTTATTATGATGATTTATACTTCATTTGAAATGTTTCTAAAACCTGGCACCCGTTTCGTGTCTGAAAAACAGCTTTTGATATCCGAAAAAAACTCTAGATTCATTTTTTTTTGGGGGTTTCGTCAAAAATTAAGTTTGCGGGTCCGAAAATCATTTTATTAAAAAATACTGGCCTAAGCAGTAATAGAACTCAGTAAATGACCTCAAAAGACCCTGAACAATAATGTTAAGCTTCAATAGAATACATGTAGTGACACATTGATATGGCAATTTTCAACAAATCTCTTAAAGAGCATAACGCAGGGTGAGCAGGATAGCTGGCCATATTCAGTAAATAGTCAGGCTAAAAACAGACAACAATCTTACCAATTAACTGCATGATAATTTATAAATCCTATAAACATCCAATTTTGTAAACTAATTTAATAAGGAACCTTATTTCTGTATTAAAAACAACAACAAATCAGTTGCCAACACAACCAGGAATTAAACTACAGCAAAAGTATCTAAATGCAATCTCTCTGTTAACATGCTTTCCCAAGCTCACATTGCAACATGACAATGCCAGGATACCCTACACAGTTTGAGCTTACCACTGACTAATTATTTCTTGGCACACATCATTAACCATATGGCACTTGCAAAGCAGGGGATTCTTATTTATAGGTATCTTACTTTCTTAATGAGGCACAATCAAACACTGACTGTTATTAAACATTATATCTTATAAAAAGACTTGAAGTTTTGAACAGTTTCACATTTAAATCTCTACATCATTACAGCTTGTGTGTGCCCCTTAAAGTTTAGAAGATTGTCAGCATCAGAGCGTTTGTACTTAAAGGCTATGTTGTCATGTTTAATCATTATTACAATATTGGATGATGTGCGCAAGAATTTTAGACCAAATATGTGTTGTTGTTTGCTAGTAGGATATTGGTTTTAACCAAAATATTTAAAATTGTTTTAAAAATTGACCATTAAACAACTTTAAACAAGCCATCATTCCAGCAGTGGAATACTTACCTTTAATGCATTACATTCCACCCTGCTAGGTATCAAGGTAGGCTCGTGGTCAGTAAGAGAATAGTTATATAAACCATATTGCATTAACTAGGTGAACTTGAATTAGTTTGACCAGAAATATCTTAAATACAGATATTCGGTAATATTATTATGGGGTGTCAATAATAGATTCTAAATGCTGTTTTCAACAATTCAATGATAAGTACTATTTGTGATTAAAGTAATAACAAGGGACAAAATTGTCACAAAACCAGGTTTTCAATTTGAAAAAAGTCTGATAAAGGAAGACATTTCAAAATGTGCATTGTTACCCCCTTGTGTCAAATTCAATCTATTTTTACTCGTGGCAACTTTGATTTCAATTTGAAAAAAAAAAGTCTGATAAAGGTAGACAACTCAAAATGTGCATTGTTACTGTTTGTTCATAGTTACCCCCTTGTTTCAAATTCAATATATTTTTAGTTATTGCGACCTTGACCTTGGAGATATCGACATAATTCTTTTGCACAACACACCATCCAATGATGGTGAACAAATGTGCCAAATGATTTTAAAATCTCACAATGAATGACATAGCTATTGCCCGGACAAGCTCATTTATGGCCATTTTTTACCTTTGAACTCAAAGCGTGACCTTGACCTTGGAGATATCGACACAATTCTTTTGCGCGACATGCCGTCTAAGGATGGTGAAAAAATATGCCAAATGATTTTAAAATATCACAATGAACGAAAAAGTCATGGCCCGGACAAGCTTGTTCCGCCCGCCCACCCACCAGCCGACATTCGCCAATCTAAAAACCAGTTTTTTCCTTCAGAAAATGATGAGTCACAATACAATTAATTATCAAATTAAAAACATTAATAGGGGTCATCTGCCAGTCATGATCAATGTACCTATGAAGTTTCATGATCCTAGGCGTAAGCATTCTTGAGTTATCATCCGGAAACCATTTTACTATTTCGAGTCACTGTGACCTTGACCTTTGACCTAGTGACCTGAAAATCAATAGGGGTCATCTGCCAGTCATTATTAATGTACCTATGAAGTTTCATGATCCAAGGTGTAAGCATTCTTGAGTTATCATCCTGAAACCATTTTACTGATTCGAGTCACTGTGACCTTGACCTTTGACCTAGTGACCTGAAAATCAATAAGGGTCATCTGCTAGTCATGATCAATGTACCTATGAAGTTTCATGATCCTAGGCATAAGCATTCTTGAGTTATCATCCGGAAACCATTTTACTGTTTGGAGTCACTGTGACCTTGACCTTTGACCTAGTGACCTGAAAATCAATAGGGGTCATCTGCCAGTCATGATCAATGTACCTATGAAGTTTTATGATCCTTGGCGTAAGCATTCTTGAGTTATCATCCGGAAACCATTTTACTATTTTGAGTCACTGTGACCTTGACCTTTGACCTAGTGACCTGAAAATCAATAGGGGTCATCCGCCAGTCATTATTAATGTACCTATGAAGTTTCATGATCCTAGGTGTAAGCATTCTTGAGTTATCATCCTGAAACCATTTTACTGATTCGAGTCACTGTGACCTTGACCTTTGACCTAGTGACCTGAAAATCAATAAGGGTCATCTGCTAGTCATGATCAATGTACCTATGAAGTTTCATGATCCTAGGCATAAGCATTCTTGAGTTATCATCCGGAAACCATTTTACTGTTTGGAGTCACTGTGACCTTGACCTTTGACCTAGTGACCTGAAAATCAATAGGGGTCATCTGCCAGTCATGATCAATGTACCTATGAAGTTTTATGATCCTTGGCGTAAGCATTCTTGAGTTATCATCCAAAAACCATTTTACTGTTTCGAGAAACTGTGACCTTGACCTTTGACCTAGTGACCTGAAAATCAATAGGGGTCATTTGCCAGTCATTATCAATGTACCTATGAAGTTTCATGATCCTAGGCATAAGCATTCTTGAATTATCATCCGGAAACCATTTTACTATTTCGAGTCACTATGACCTTGACCTTTGACCTAGTGACCTGAAAACCAATAGGGGTCATCTGCCAGTCATGATCAATGTACCTATGAAGTTTCATGATCGTAGGCCTTAGCATTCTTGAGTTATCATCCGGAAACCATTTTACTATTTCGAGTCACTGTGACCTTGACCTTTGACCTAGTGACCTTAAAATCAATAGGGGTCATCTGCCAGTCATGATCAATGTACCTATGAAGTTTCATGATCCTAGGTCTAAGCGTTCTTGAGATATCATCCGGAAACCATCTGGTGGACGGAGCGAGGGACGGACCCACCGACGGACGGACGGACCGACCGACATGAGCAAAACAATATACCCCCTCTTCTTCGAAGGGGGGCATAAACATGTCAAAACACAGGAACAGGTCTGTTCAAATTTGTACGAATTATTCGCCTGTGGCCGTATGACTTATATCAGTGTTCTCCCAAAGCATTGGCAGCCAGAGATTCACCGGTTACATTCAATCTAGATGCTGTCTACTTTTCCCCAAAATATTAATTGAAATGGTACAAATACAACTGTTTTATTGCTTAGTCGCTGGCTACTTTAAAAATATCAATGGCTTCTCAAATTTTTCTGGGGAACACTGCTTATATGTTTTGATTTTCATTCTTCTTGTGTATTACTGTTCTGTATCTAAAGATATATGATCAATACTATCAAATAATACGAAATCTGGCGCAACACCCAGCAATTGATTTGCTTGTGATGTAGCAAAGAACTGCGCAGAAAAAGACATTCACTATCCTTGATCTCATTGATATAACTCTTTATCTTTCACCAACACCAACAACATTCAACACCATATATCTTTTAAAGATATTTCTTGTTTACAGACTGTCACATAATTGTTCAATTTCACGTCATGCGCATATTGCCATAATGACGTGACTGGCATTAACTACATTTTGCTACACTGCGAATAGGGCAAGTCCGTCCCTTTCCTTTAATGTCAATTTATCCGTATATCAACATGGAATGAAATACTCAACAACAACAATGCCATATGTGAATTCCAGTCCAATTTAATATCTAATATAATTCATATTTTCAAATATATAAATACAGCCTGACAACTACATGATTGGATCTTTCTCTATCCGTTCACCTCAAAATCTAAGCGCACAGTCCCTTATTCTAACAAAACATCTACATTTTGTTTTCAGGTTAATTTGCATAAAACTCAGTTATAACTCTGATTGGTCATTAGTGTCCGTTTCTGCACGTGCTTATTGTTTATTGGTTGAATTGCTAATGGTACTGAATCAATGACACACCCAGGAAGTAGTGTGACTTAATTATTCACGCTTAACCCTTTTAGCGGAAGGTGATGATCGCTAACCCAGACTAGAATGCTAGAGGCCATCAGATTGCACTTACAATTATCACATTTTGCCAGTTCGATGGACTTAAAAGATTGTCGGACTTGATTATGATTCACTACTGCAATTATTCTGCCCGCTATCACATAGTTGATCTGTTTTGACACTCTCTGCAATTTAAAACGCACTTTTTACCAAAACACACATTTAGCGCACTTAAAAGTGCGTTAATTGCGCACTTAAAAGTGCGTTAATTCTGTGTTTTTTGTTAATATGTGCGTTTTCAGTGTTCAAAAGTGCATTTAAGTGCGCATTTTGTGCGTTTTTTCTTTTCAAGTGCGTTATTTAAGTGAAAAAGTTTGTTTTTTGTGTGTTTTCTTCATCTGTAAGTGCGCTTTTGAGTGTAGATGTGAGCAAAATGTGTGTTTTTTATCTAAAAAGTGCGTCTTTTATTTAGGAAGTGCGTTTTTTGTGTGTTTTCTTCATCTGTAAGTGCGCTTTTGAGTGTAGATGTGAGCAAAATGTGTGTTTTTTATCTAAGAAGTGCGTCTTTTATTTAGGAAGTGCGTCTTTTATCTAAGAAGTGTGTTTTAAGATTTACAGATGTGGGTTTTTTCTCACAAAAGTGCGTTTTTCTTTTTTGATGTGTGTCTTTTTTAAGCAATTAGTTAGTCTTTTATTTCATAAGTGCATTTTTATCATATGATCTGTTTAAAACGGATGTATCTAAAAAGACACATGTTTAACACACTTCTTAAAAAGTGCGTCTTTAACAACCGTTTAGCAAATGTTGTACAGAAATTGAACAAGAAACAAAATTGTTGCAGGCTCTAACAATTTATTTGCATCAAATGAATAAACATAGACATGTACCTCAGTAACCTGTTATAATATAAGGTGCAGTTTGAATTCAAAGCGGTTACTGGTTGTGCATATGAACCTGTTAAATGTTAATATACTTTATAATACAATTTCAATGCATATAACATTGCTTTCGTTTTAATCTCAAACATTTCAAAAAATTTCCATCTAAATCAGACTGTGCGTAACTAATTAAAATATTGAAAGTGTCAAAAATATTATGTGGGCTTGAAAGTATCAATTATATTTCCTCAACATAAAAAATAAGTATTTGAACTTTCTTATACTGATATTTATACCCCAATACAATTAATGTCTACCACATTGACCATAAACATACATTTAAAAGGCAATTAAAATAATATTTAAACTATTATTATTATTTGCTAACACCATTCAGCATGTTATATTTAAATATTCACAATTAAATTTAATGCGTTAAGGGTGCTGTGTATTATTCAATAAATATTTTGGTGTTGAAATGACTGCCTTATCAGTATTTCTCAAATTATGTAATTTTTGGCTTAGACACAGCATGGAATCAGATAAGTAAAAGCGACAACTTTGAGCGAAAATAAATGCAACATTTTGCACATAGAGACCCCCATAACCATACCTTTTCTTAAAGGCCATTCTAAGCGGAATCGATTTATGCAATAAAAAAGATAGGTCATTATCAAACCAAGAAAGAACTTGACACGAATCAAAATCGACTGTTTTTGCAACTTTTTTTTCGGCCGTTTCTTAGTGGAATGTAACCTTTTTCAGTGCAAGGCTTTACTTTAGTCTCCAAGTTTAGCATATTTCAGGGATTCGGTCATGAACACATATTTATGCCCTACCATTATCTCCGAAAGATAAAACCCGAACTATAGTTTAAAGTGTAAAACATGCCTTCGAGTCAAATATGATATTTTTTTAGAGAGTACAGCCCTACATGAAACGATTATTTAGTATACTGTAACCTATAAGACAACGTTTACTGTAAACATCACGAAAAGTAAGCACTTCTCGATACTTATAAACCTATTTTCTATTTACATGCCAAATTTCAGACCGATCTTTCACGTAGAAATGCTTGAAAATGCATTTTATTATAACGCCTGATAAGCCATCTGGCTTTCGCGGTCGGAGCTTTGATTTATAAAGGGCGTTCAGGAGTAAAACGATTACCATAAATAATAACAATCGGTCAAAATACTGGATTTTCGTGACAAGCTATTTAGAAAACGAAGTAAACAACTATTTAAACGTGTTCATGAGTTCTTTCAGCACAAATTGTTGCGATTTGAGATGCTCAAGCCGAGTTTTTGTACGATTTTTTCTTATTTTCCTCTGAAAACGCATTTTTTCCTTAAAAACTCACAATGCTCCTTGAATTCATGAAACAAACGCATTTATTCCGTGAAATTTGCCAAAAAGCGTAATATCCCACCAAAAAAATGATAATTTTCTGCAAATACAGCTCCTTTGAGACTATGCCTGGTTTGCATTTAGGTCAGAATATACTAAATAGTTTCCCTATATAATTCAATGTAAAAGCGACAACTTTGAGCGAAAATAAATGCAACATTTTGCACATAGAGACCCCCATAACCATACCTTTTCTTAAAGGCCATTCTAAGCGGAATCGATTTATGCAATAAAAAAGATAGGTCATGTTCAAACCAAGAAAGAACTTGACACGAATCAAAATCAACTGTTTTTGCAACTTTTTTTTCGGCCGTTTCTTAGTGGAATGTAACCTTTTTCAGTGCAAGGCTTTACTTTAGTCTCCAAGTTTAGCATATTTCAGGGATTCGGTCATAAACACATATTTATGCCCTACCATTATCTCCGAAAGATAAAACCCGAACAATAGTTTAAAGTGTAAAACATGCCTTCGAGTCAAATATGATATTTTTTTAGAGAGTACAGCCCTACATGAAACGATTATTTAGTATACTGTAACCAATAGCCAGTCCCTATCAGTCCTCCATCTAAGCCTAACAAGGTTACAATACACTAAATGATCGCTTCATGTAGGGCTGTTCTCTCTAAAAAAATATCATAGTTGACAGGAAGGCATGTTTTACACTTTTTACCATTATTCGGGTGTTATCTTGCGGAGATAATGGTAGGGCATGAATAGGTGTTCACTACTGAATCCCTGAAATATGATACACTTGAAAACTATAGTAAACCATTGCACTAGAAAAGGTTACATTCCACTAAGAAACGGCCGAAAAAAAGTTGCAAAAACAGTCGATTTTGATTTGTGTCAAGTTCTTTCTTGCTTTGTACATGACATATCTTTTTTATTGCATATATCAATTCCGCTTAGAATGGCCTCTAAGAAAAGGTATGGTTATGGGGGTCTCTATGTGCAAAATGTTGCATTTATTTTCGCTCAAAGTTGTCGCTTTTACATTGAATTATATAGGGAAACTATTTGGTGTATTATGACCTAAACGCAAAACCAGGCCTAGTCACATTAAAGGAGCTGTATTTACAGAAAATCATCATTTTTTTAGTGGGATATGACGCGTTTTGGCAAATTTCACGGAATAAACGGTTTGTTTCACGAATTTAAGGAGCATCGTGAGTTTTTAAGAAAAAAATACGTTTTCAGAGGAAAATTAGAAAAAAAAAACGTACAAAAACTCGTCTTGAGCATCTAAAATCGCAACAATTTGTGCTGAAAGAGCTCATGAACACGTTTTAATAGTTGTTTACTTCTTTTTCTACATAGCTTGTAACAATATTCCAGTATTTTGACCGATTGAAATAATTGAGGGTTATCGTTTTACGCCTGAACGCCCGTTATAAATCAAAGCTCCGAACGCGAAAGCCACATGGCTTATCGGGCGTTATAATAAAATGCATTTTCAAGCATTTCTACGTGAAAGATCGGTCTGAAAATTGGCATCCACATAGAAAATAGGTTTATAAGTATCGAGAATTGCTTGTTTTTCGCGATGTTAACAGTAAACGTTGTCTTATAGGTTACAATACACTAAATGATCGCTTCATGTAGGGCTGTACTCTCTAAAAAAATATCATAGTTGACAGGAAGGCATGTTTTACACTTTTTACCATTATTCGGGTGTTATCTTGCGGAGATAATGGTAGGGCATGAATAGGTGTTCACTACTGAATCCCTGAAATATGATACACTTGAAAACTATAGTAAACCATTGCACTAGAAAAGGTTACATTCCACTAAGAAACGGCCGAAAAAAAAGTTGCAAAAACAGTCGATTTTGATTTGTAACAAGTTCTTTCTTGCTTTGTACATGACATATCTTTTTTATTGCATATATCGATTCCGCTTAGAATGGCCTCTAAGAAAAGGTATAGTTATGGGGGTCTCTATGTGCAAAATGTTGCATTTATTTTTGCTCAAAGTTGTCGCTTTTACATTGAATTATATAGGGAAACTATTTGGTGTATTATGACCTAACAAAGGGGTGTTGATATACTTTTGATTGGTTCAGGCACCATCTATTGTATCTGTTGTAACAGGTTTGTATTTTCAATTCTGCATCCCTTTTTTATTTAGTTTATTGAATTAATTATGATCATTATCATATTTATGTATTGTCACTGGGAAATGTAAATGGATGAGTAAATGTAATGCAATTGTAAGCAAAAACAACACCATTTGAATTATTATGGCTGTATTTTATGGTTATTGTCATCTTAAAGTTATTTATACCTATTTTTGGTCATTAATGAACAGATTTTTTCCCCCATATTAAATGAGAACTTTTATATTTTAAATTTAAAGGTTATACGCCATGGTGACCGTGAAATTTACATTGATCAGAAGATCCTTTGGAAAGAATGTGCATCATCGCATCGCCTGCCAAAAAAGGGAGCAAAAGGGAGACTATAACCTGATGTATTGACTTGAATACCAGGTTTTACCCTGCACAAGCTGGCCAACATGAGGAGAACAGGAGTGGGAAAACCGCGCCCTCTCCTTGACCAAGAAAAGCTGGATTTGTTTAGAGGTAAAACTATACAGGGTACTGGTTATTGCATTTTAAAGGTGTCACACTTCCTACCAGTCCACACAGCCAAATGAGACCACGTATCTTGGTACATTTTCAAACAGTATTTTCTACCAAACATATTTATTTATGAAAAGCGTTAAGTCACATGTGATCAGGAGAATAAAATTGCAAAAATAAACAACCAACAAGATGTGTTTGTGAAACACAATGTCCCCCTATATGACGTTTGACCTTGAAGGATGACCTTGACCCTTCACCACTCAAAATGTGCAGCTCCATGAGATTCACATGCATGTCAAATATAAAATTGCTAGCTTCAATATTGCAGAAGTAACATTACATGAGCAATTTTGACCCATATACTGTAAACGTATAGAAATTCGTCGGTATGAAATTTCGTGGTTTAATAAAAATCAACAAATTCGTTGACACGTAATTTCGTGGATTTCAAATTTTTTGGGAATACTGACCGTAATAATAATTAAACTTTTATTAAAACAACCAGAGTAATAACGAAGCATATCGAAATTACTCTATGTTTTCGGACACTGTAAGTTTTCGGACACCCCTTTTTTTAGCAAAAATTATTATTTTTCGTGACGATTGATTTTCGGACACACAAGTTTTCATCCATAATTAATGTCTCTAAGTTTTCGGACAGTATATTTTACAGCGCTATTATACCAAATTTCGGTCCTGTTTTCGATATCTAATGACACTTCGATCATGGGGTTTTACAACCAGATTAACATCATAAAAATGACAGGTCAACGGACCATTACATTTGCGTTATTGGGTATATAACCTTGTAAACCGGTAATAAACAATGGTTTCGCCCGATAGCATAAGCGTTATGACAATTACATGGGGAAGTGCAAATAAACAGTTCAATTATTCACCGCAATGGTACTACCCCTTCTCAGTAAAATAACTGTGGCAAATACTAAACGCTTCAAAGTGTGACGCACCATATTGCAAGGTTTACGAACAATTAAAGGTGTTAGTTGCAATAATTCAACTCTCAGCTTTATAACCCAAAGGGTTGCTGAGAGTCGCCATAGCAAAAAATATCAAAGGCTCTGGTAGTACGTTTATATGAACTATGGAAGGTGTTAGACAACAACTATGGGAAATGAACAAACAAAGAATTCATAGTTTGCTTTTTTTTATTGCGTTAATTACAGGTTCATACTAGCGAGAATCGGTACATCACATACTCATCTTTGAACTCGTTGGTCAAAGTAAACTTTGTAGTAACTTTCTGTCAATTAAATTAAGCATTTAAATGATTTAAAATGCAGTGCAAACATATATAACTGTAATTTATACTATACGGCATGGGATTTTACAAGCGCGTGCTAGTACCGGTAGTCGTTGATACAATTGACGCTTTTTCGGACACTTCAATTTTCGACTCTAAGTTTTCGGACACCTGTATTTTGTGAATATTTTTCGTATCTAAGTTTTCGGACATGGAAAAAAATAATAATTATTTTTAAGTGTCCAAAAACATAGAGTAATTACGGTAATCTGCTAATCTGTGTTGACAGCAAGACTTGGGGTTAACGTGCACTGAAGCATGAAAGTGTTGCCGAATGCCAATAATTGTCGAACAGATCAATAAAGCGGCGCACATGTGGGTCCCTGCTCGCTAATTGCCATCAATGTTGTTTTGACAATGTGTGCATTTCTCAGCGCAATCGGTCTCTTAGTAGTAACAATTAAGTAATAAGGTCCCCAAAATACACGTGTGAAAACCGTTATATCTCTTTTAACGTTAATTGGCACTAATTAACATATGTGATAAATCTGCAAACTGTTAATTTGACGACGTCACGTAAAAAAGTATTATTACCCAGACACTTATCAAGAAAACAACATATTGTATTAACTAGCATATCTCAATCAAACAATGTGTCTTTCAAAATGGTTGAAAACGGAAACAGTTTAGACACGTTCCCCTACTATAGCAAGATTGCCTGACCTTGCAAAGGCTCAGTCTATGACTGAAGCATTATTGACACAAGTCGCTAACGATTCAGTGGAAGAAAACATTTTCAATTCGGAAATATTTTAATTAATCAAGAAATTGTGTAATGTGACCTACTGAAGTGAAGTAATTATTACAAAAAACAAATATCTTGGATAACCGAAAACAAAAGAAAATGTCGGAAATGACATTCGGAAATGACATTCGAAAATGACCGATTTCGGCTAAAACAATGTATAAATAATCGTTGGTACTTGAATTCGTGGTTCAGTGGACCAACGAAATCCACGAAAATTCGTATGACACGAAATTTAATGGTTTTACAGTATTTGACCTAGAAGGATGACCTTGACCTTTCACCACTCAAAATGTGCAGCTCCATGAGATACACATGCATGCCAAATATCAAGTTGCTATCTTCAATATTGCAAAAGTATTCATAAAATAAGCGATTTGGGCCACATATATTTGACCTCTGACCTTGAAGGATGACCTTGACCTTTCACCACTCAAAATGTGCAGCTCCATAAGTTACACATGCATGCCAAATATCAAGTTGCTATCTTCAATATTGCAAAAGTATTCATAAAATAAGCGATTTGGGCCACATATATTTGACCTCTGACCTTGAAGGATGACCTTGACCTTTCACCACTCAAAATGTGCAGCTCCATGAGATACACATGCATGCCAAATATCAAGTTGCTATATTCAACATAGCAAAAGTTATTGCAAAATGTTAAAGTTGGCGCAAACCAACCAACAGACCAACCAACCAACAGACCAACCGACCAACAGACAGGGCAAAAACAATATGTCCCCCACTACTATTGTGGGGTACATAAAAACAACAAGCAAACAAACTAGTTTTGATTTAAATTTATAATTTTTATAGCAACGAGATTACCATAACAGCAATATTCAACACTTACATTATAAAATATCTTTCAGGACCTGATCAAATGAGATCATGCACGAGACGCACCGCGCAAAGGCCATGACAGTATAATAGTTGCAAAGAAGATTGACCGGCTGGTGGCAGAAGTGGAGAGAAAGATGAGAGCCGCACTCCGCCGCCTCAAAGAAATGACAGGCCTTGATTGATTCTCATCTTTTTTATGTATATAGATGTTTCTGTGTATATACTGCACATGTTATTTATTAGTATGCTATTATGTTTTGTTTATTTATAATCTAATTATGTTAATATTTATTTCATCAAATTGTCATTGATATTAAATTACTCATGTATGTTAAAAAATGTTGGTGTACATTAAAGTATAAAATTGAATTATCTTGTAATTATTTAAATACACAAATATATGTTTATATAATTATTGGTTTTTATTGCATATCTGAATTAAAAAAAACTTTTAACAGCATATAATTGAATCAACTGTTAAGGCAAAAGATGCACCTTTAACGCACATGTGTGCTTTTTGTGAGTGCGTTTTTTACTGCCATTCATGTGGGTAAATTGCCCGTTTTATGTGGGTTATAACTGCGCTTAACGTGAGTTAAATGTGCGCTTTTTAAAATAAAAAAGCGCACATTTAACTCGCTGAAAAGCGCAGTTTTAACCAACTTAAAAGCGCACATTTAACACACATGTGCGCTTTTATGTGGGTTATAACTGCGCTTAAAGTGAGTTAAATGTGCGCTTTTTAAATAAAAAAGCGCACATTTAACTCGCAAAAAGCGCACATTTAAACCACTTAAAAGCGCACATTTTACACACATAAATGGCAGTCAAAAACGCACTTATAAAAAGCGCACGTTTAACGCACATTTACCCACAAAAAGCGCACAGTTTCTTGTTTGTTGGTTTTTGTTAAAAACTCACTCTGTAAGAAAAAGCGCACATAAAACGCAGTGCCAATACCGCCACGTTTAACACAAGCAAAACGTACTTAAAACATACATTTCACACACTTTTTTGAGGAGGGTGACCTTTCAAGTTGTTGATCTAAATATTTTAACAATTAATTTAAAGGTTTGTCTTATTTTGCAAAATATTTTAAACACATTTCTATAATTTTGTTATAAATTCATTTTCTTTATAATTGGACATATATTAATAATTTCCAAAATTCAAGTATTATACTATTAATAATTTTCAATGAAAGATGTATTAATAATTTCAAATTTATATATTATTTTTATCATAACGTTACAAGACAACCAAGGTTATAAAATAAGAAAAGCAGGACTGTGCACTTTACTTATTTTGTTATTGTTAGAGTTTGGGCATTTGTTTCTTGAGCGAACTATTTGTATAAAAGCAGTCAAAAACGATAATATTTGGTTGTTATCAAGTAATTTAGTAGTTTTCCAATTTATCAAATACCTCTCAGGAAACCTAAAACTTGATTTGAAACGGAAACCATACTTTTGTTATATTAACAGTAATCCCATATGTAACAAAGACAAAGTATCCATACCCATACATGCCATAATTTTTTAGGTCCAAAGCGGGACATTCCATAAAAAAATGTCGGGACATTTGACCAAAAAGCAGGACACCTAAAACGATCTATCATTCCACCTTAACTGTAGTCAGTATAGTACTAACATAAACTATTGATACTTTTATTCAATACATAAAACATCTGATATGAAGCATGAAATCTAAAACATAACAATAACAGTTTTATTAAATAAGACAATAGCAAACAACGAAGATAATATTCATCTTTTGAGAGTACAAAATCTGGAACATTACGACAACAATACTCATTATATTACTTTCAATGGCAAACATTAACGCAGGGGAGGCTATCCAGTACACTGAAAGTACGGGTTACAAAAAACTGTCTACCGAACAGTTACATCAGCTTGATACGGAATGCGCAGCCGTACACATTTCCGAGGTAGGTTTTTGGTGGAAGCAAACCGTCTTTCAGTTTGTTACTTGTCAATTGTCGCGGCTTAATTGGAGTAGGGTCAAACTGTCATGCATAGCACTTCGTTGTTTTTAGCTTAATTGGAGTAGGGTCAAAATGTCATGCATAGCACCTCATTGTTTTCATTACAATTACACCCAATTACACTAGACAGGATGGGTATCACTTATTGGACTGTTTGTTGCGATTTTGGTATATTGCACATTCGGATTATCCCGCTATTTTGGAACTAAACATTGAATGTAAAAGACTCATTAATGACGTAGAGTTAATTTTACAAAACAATTGTTTTGTTAACCGTTTCAAACAAAGACAAAAACAAACACATTTTCAACATTTATTTCAATATAATACAACTATCGATAGCAATAAGCGACCACTCTCGAAGACCACCATGGTGTGAATGCCTGATAAAATCAATAATTAGCCGATAAATCGCTGATAAGGTGTCATAAACAACACTGGTACACACGAGAAGTAGAATCGGATTGTTAATTGGGGGCAATAAAGGGATTAGCGGTGGTAAGTGTTAACGAAACAGAGCTTGAATAGCGAATTTTATTGGGAACCTATAGACCTTACATCGTTTTTTACGAATGTCGGGACAAATTGTCTCATATCGGGACGCCGGGACAAAGGGCCCAAAAGCGGGACTGTCCCGCCGAGATCGGGACGTCTGGCATGTATGCCATACCATGTTACCGTGCTTGCACTGTCATCATAAATACTCGATTTGTTCTAAAAAATATAAAGCCCCAATTTTTTTTTTAAAGTTCCCTTGAACTTTATCAAGCCCATCCCATGTTCATAATTTGAACACAGTTAATAAGAATTAATCACTATTTTGAACTTTTTCCCCACAGTCCTAATTTTTATCCTTTTTAATTTAACAAAATTGTATATTTTTAATTCAAAATAATATCTATATTGAACTAAATATTTGGTGCCAACAACATTTTTCACATGTTATCATCAATGTGTCCTTTCAAGTCACACATTTGCATTCTTTGCCAGACAGTGTTTTTGTGCCTTCTATTGTTTCTGTCTTACCCAATCGGTGTGGATTGACGCATGGGTAAATGATGAGCATTAATTGATGTATATACAACATAACACATTTTGATGTGGCGATTACTTATTTTAGCGTTGATACATAAATACAAAATAAAATAATTGCAGACCTTATTGATATTTATAATGTCTACAATAGTATTTACCAACTTTCATATAAATTTTCATACAACTTTATACTTAAGATGTGATATAATCCTATACATAATGCAACATAAAACATCAATATTTCAAACTTTCATGCATTCACGATTGGAGGTCAAACACGGTTCAAGTTAAGAACAGTTGTTTATTCGCTCATTAATTTTTTTTCTGTAAAAACTAATGATATTACCTGAAATATTTAAAATATTTTATTAAGGGTATACATTAATCGTAAAACATTTTTTTTACTGTTCATCAACCACCAATCATCATAAACATTATCAAAATGGTTTGTTTATGGCAGAACAATGCGTTTGAGAAAATCTCATTATGAACAATTGCAAAAGCAAGAGGGCCATGATTGCCCTTATGCTCTCTCCTGAGTTCTCGGAAACCAATCGTTGAAGATTTGACATGAAAGAAGGCACCAACTTTGAAAGAGCAATGTAAATGTGTACATCGATCATGGATGCCCCCACATTCCACTTTTGTCTCAAACCTCCACTGACGTCAAACACAAACTGTTTCTGACCAAATTTGTCTTTTGACCTCTAAGCGTGACCTTGAACTTTGAGATTAACAAGCAAATTTGTTGAATTGATATCCCCCGCCAATATGGTTCTGGACACAAAAGTGTTAAATTTGACACTCAAAAAAGCATTGTTTCAAGATACAAAGGGCCATAACTCCCTTATTTACAGATGGTGTACAATGCCATTTGGCGTGCATCATCCTCTTATCCATATATATATATATATATACTCATACCAAGTTTCAATGAAATCCGCCAAAGCACTTCCAAGATATGGCTCCGGACGGACGTACGGAAAGACGGACGTACGGAAAGACGGACAGATAACACCAAAACAATATCCCTCCGCCTTATATATGTATAATGGCGGGGGATAATAAACTGGTGGTACGTGAACACTCAGTCTCCTCATGGTAGTCAGTTGAGGTTTAAGTGATTTTAAAATTGAAATGATAAATGAAAAAAATACAGCCTGGATATTATGATTAACAGCAATGTGACCTTTGACCGCTCAGTGTGACCCTGAACACAGTTTTTTCACATGAAATGCAGTATCCTCATGGTTGTCAGTTAAGGTTAGTTATACGTAAATAGCATGATGAATGACACAGTTACAGTCCAAATAAGCTGTGTGACCTTGATCGCAAACGAAGGGATATTATGATGAAACGCTTCTTTTCCCATCTACTATTTTAAATTCCATCATATATGTTTAACTTACACATGAATATTCAAGCTGTTTAAAGGTCAAAAATTTTACTTTTGACCTCTGAGTGTGACCTAGACCTTTAAGGAAAGAAGATAAAATGCTGTCTCCTCATAGTTTTTATTTATGGTAATTTATCTTTAAATAGCATGATGAATGACAAAATTACAGTCAGAACAAGGTGTTTTATGGCAAATTTGATCTTTGAATTCTTTAGTGTGACTTGGACCTTTGAGTTAGGAAGTAAAGGTTTACATGCAACTTGCTGTCTTATGATGAATTGCATTTTGGCCAAGTTATTATAACATTCATTGATATTTGATATGTTATGGACAATGCAAGACTTATATTAATCTCACAGTAAAAGGGGAGTAACTGAATCAAGCCTATATTCAATATCAAATGTTGTCTCCCATATCACATAAGATAAGTCTTTGACTTTAACTAGTACAATATTTTTTTCTACGCTTTGACCTTGTGACTTACTATTTGACTGGTCATGATGTAGATTCATAAAATAAGGAACATTACTTTCAAGTTTGAATTGTGTATGGTTAAATTGTAGGACAAATCCAGACAATTTTTGGTCTATGAAAAGATAACAGACCGGTGTTTCTAGTATACCCCCATTTGTTATTTTGTAGAAGGTCACCTTAGTGACATTCCTGTCAAATCATTTTGAAATCCTAAAATGCAATGTAATGTATGCAATTATGACACACTAATAAAAAAAACAACAACATTCAAATCACGCCGCGAAAACCTTAGTTTATCATTTCCCCTTTTTTACTATCTTGTATTTGTTTTTTTTGCTTCTTTTTCGACCTTGCTTATTTACTTTTCCATTGCCACTTGTTTCTCCTCTGCTTCCTTTTTCAATTTCTCTTCATATAATTCATCTACTGAAATGACAAAGTAGGGGTTACTTTTGGCATTTTGTTTTGTTGTTTTTGATTTTACGTTTAGTACAGGGACATGTTTTTCAATTATTTCTTTGGGCGATGTATCCTTACTTGAACATTTGCTTCTGTACATCTTCCAATTTTGATACATATTGTCATCAATATCCCTACCACTCATTAAGACAGCGTAGTATTTTAATAACAGTTCTGTTGAAAGTGTTGATTCAACTACCTCAAGAGCTTTTTTATCTGTTACTTGTAAATCACTGCCTGGTTATTCATTTAACCTGTCTGTTACTTCTGATACATCACTGCTGGTCTATTGTGCTACAGAGCTTTCATGTGTGATGAGTAGGGTGAGATCAATGACATGCTCACCTATTGGAAGATCAAACATTGTGGTGGAATCAATGGATGACCCAATTGAAGATGCCCCAATCGGAACTGACGTCATGACCTTACTTGTAGTCTGTTTGCTGATACCCTATCTGTATGAATATCTGAAGGATTGTGAGGGGCCTCCATATATGCAGGCAGACTTGAGGTTTTGGACTGAATAGTTGAACACATAGCGGAGGTACAAGCTCGGTTGTTGCAGGCAGACTTGAGGCAACAGCCTCGATAGCTCAAGGCAGAGTTGAGGTCTCCGTAAGGTCAAAATTTCTTGTGGTCCCCGCAGCAAGTTCCATACTTGGTAGGTAAGCTAGGTCAGGAATAGCGCTTGGGTTGAACAGATGGATACGGGTTGCTCCGAACCCACTAATGATATTGCTACGTGTTACTGAAGCCGCCCACGCTTTGCCAAACACATATACAAAACTGAAGTTACCAAGCATGCAAGAGACATTGCCCTGTTTGTTTATGAATTCATCAAGATTGGCATTCCAACTGCTTTTGAGTGCTTTAAATACAGACCTATCAAATGGCTGGGTCCAGTGGCTGATATGGCTGAGTAGTTCCCTAAGGATAATGCTCTCTTGATGTGCTAGCTTGAGAAACTCTTAAGTTGTTGTGCGAGCCGTGTCCCTAAAAGATCAAAAGTTGGGGGCGTGCTGGTCCAATACTTGGTAGAAAATGGTTGGTAAACCAAAGATGGGCTATCCCTTCTTTTGCCTATCTGGACTCCCTGACATTAAATTTAACCCTGTACATGATGGATTTTTACACAACTCTGCGTAAAACCCATGCAGCTTTTAGGTTGTCTTGCTAGAAATATGGTGGTATTCAATGACTAGATGCGTTCCCACAGGCTATAACAGATGTCGTTTCTCAAGAGAAGCTTACTGTATACATTACGGGAACCTTAGGAAGAACATTATTTTTTTATTTATAATATTTATAATTGAATATAATTTCAGAGGCCTTAGAGACAGTTGGGTGCTGGTTTGATCCATATTTCAAATCCTCTCCAGTCTTGTAAAAATTGTACTTTTCAATGACATCTAATTGCTTTTAGAGAATCCAAGCCCCTTATCAGCACAGGCAGTATCAGCACTTATCAAGGCGCCTTCATCCACCATAGATAGCCAAGGCTTCTTCCCCCATATACTGCCGCCCTTGACCTTTCCAGTGAAACTGTCAGACAACTGTGACTTTGGACCATAGTTCAACAGCATGGCGGACTGACAAACCATGGTTGACGGTCATAACAGTGTTGGTCATGTTCTGCTCAGACCATTTGTAATTGGACACTGTAAAGTAATATAATTTTATAAGAAAGAACATGCAGAGAAGTGTAAAAGGTTTGTATTCGTTTATTTTGAACTTTGAACAAACTCAAACTTTTAATATATAAGATAAGATAAAGCTAACAGGTTTAATCTAGCACCACATTCTGGTCTTAAACTGTCAGTATTTTTTGTGCATATAGGTGCCATTCAGCATTGACTCCAATCGCATGACATCTTCTTGACATTTAAACCCAATAATGCAGTTCTGCTTCAGGCCTTTAAATCTTGAATACTTTTCTGTCTTCATTCAGGGTCTCAGGTAACATGTGCCCTTTGCACAACCCAAAGCTTCCCCTAGTTTCCTAGCCTCTTTACGCTGAAGAAAGCACACACCCTGGTTTAGCTCTCTGTCATTGAAGACGGCTACAGCATCCGTATCCAATTGATTTTCTGGCGCCAACTTGCAAAAATAGAGCCTCTTTAACTCTATTCCTCTTCTTCCTCTGTGGTACATACCAACAACGTACATATTGATGATAATGACATTCGTCATCCTAGTAATTAACAAGTGAAGGGTATTAACTAAAACAATATATAGCTTGGAATAATTGACCTCCAGATTTTTTTTGCATAAGGTTAAACATCACGTCAACAATTTTGCAGTGATATTTCAATAAATGCCCATTTTATTAGTGATGCAGACCTGTTTACCCTACCGATTGCTTCTCAGTATAATGGAGGGCATCTCTCAGTAGTTTTGGGCTGTTGTCAGTAGTTTTAACCTTTTCAATCATTTTAAGCATTAAAACACCATGACTGGGTCACAGATCAGTTTAATGGTAAATAAAGCATTAGATGAATTTACTTGCTAATAATTTAATCTGTTAAGTGATTTTATTGCTTTTATTTGTTACAGCCTGTGTCATTTGGATTGGGAAAATTAGCGTGATAAACCATGAAATTGGATAAAATAGCGCTATAAACCATGAAATTGGGAAACATTAAGCATTATAAATATGATTATAAGAAACAGAATTAAAATTGTTTTTAAGTGCATGTTGACAGCGTTTTTATATTATAAAGTGCTGCTTTAATGTCTTCTTACAATGAAGACAATATTTAGTTAATATCCATCCACATGCATATTAAACTTGCAATAATATATAGATTCTTAAATACACCATTTGATCATAAGCTCTTTAAGAGTAGCTATTAATTTGATTCAGTATTTTTTAAAATTAAATATCATAAGGGGAAAACATAAACAAATATTGACAAACACCCTTTAGTGTTCTTGTTGTGTTAATGATGTATTAAATGGAGTTAAAATACACATGTAGTATATTTTATTTGTTTACCTTTCAATATCTTGCACTTGACAACCTCAGTTCAATGCTATTTCATTAAACTGTACAGCGTAACAAACATAATAAAGCAGAATATGCATATGAATCTGAGTATACACAGATCCACTAACATATAAATCAAATCATGTTTGTCTCTTTCCATTTTTGAACGATACTCATTGTGAGTAGACTGAATATCAATTTTCCAACACTCGTTTCCGTGACGCACATTCACTGTGCAGATTTCTGATATTTTTTTTTTATCTCAAACGTAGTATTTTGCGTTAATTGACACACGCATTACATTATTCCCTAATGACCATATGATATCCGTTGTTAATTTGAATGGTATTTATTATTTTCGCCGTTAATCGCAATGTCTCGTCTGCTTGCTGCCATCTTCGACGTGTGTAAAATCAGGCGTGCTCAATCCCAATACATCGACTATCGTCGGTATTCTCCGCAATAGAGAGAGAGATCTGTATACTGAATAGCAACGTAAAATCGTATATATTCGGCTAAATTTGCGAACCAATACGTAAGTCAGTTGTCGTTCGGTGACGACTCGACAAGCTCGATCAGCACTCGTTCCCCGGGAGGCTTGAATTTTAACGTTTCTTACTACACAAGCGCCAAAATGATTATGATTGATAAATTACCCGCAAAGACCGAAAATAAGCAAAAGTACGATTAAAAACTGAAATTTGACCATTTTGATCGATGGATCCGTAGTTTTTCAGTACAAATCCGTAGTGCGTAGTTTCGCCAAATAATCCGTAGTAACTACGGCGAATCCGTAGAAGTAAACAGGTCTGGTGATGGAGGAAAACCCCAATTATTGCACTGCCCATTGGAATTTTTACATAATTCCAAGTCTGACTGGTTTTCAAAATCTATAGGGTTTACCGAGCGAAACAATTCAATAAAGGAAGGCACATGGTCAATTATTCTAAACTAATTAATTAATAATGTAGTACTAAACCTGAGAAAATCAACCTCAGAACCAAAACAAAATCATAAACAAAGCTTACCTATACCACAAAATATATTACAAATGAAGATTGATTTTGCGAGCTAAAATTGCTAAATCTTGTGAAAAAAGGCTATTGTTTATGGTGCTGTGTGCATGATTTGCTGTTGTGACAAAGCACTTGGTAAAAAAAGTATTTCTAAGTATCGTACAAAAAATGCATGTTAATCTAGATTTAAATATATAACTGGGCAAGTTTGATATAAAAAAACAACAACTGGATCAATAAACCAAATGTAATAGCAAGTTTTTTTTTTGAAAATTGCCCATGCCTGTCCGACTGATAGGCAAATCTACCATTTTGTCTTTCTAAAGAAAGCATATTTTCTATCTTTACAATAATAAAGATAAGCCACAGCGAGTTGAAAACTTACTTTTTCTGTGAAAAGTGTTTCAAAATGATCGCACTTTGTGTGATTTTTAGCCTTGTCCTCCAAAAAAAGCGAAAACACGTAACAAACAAAAGAAAAACAACTTTTGATAGATTAATGATCTTTCTGTGTCTGGTTCTCGTTCTTTGCATATATATCCCTTACTTATTAGGGGTAATAAATCATTGTAAAATTGTCAGACTCTACAGCTTGTCTGACTCTCAATCATTTAACACTATATATTATGCATTCATCTTTTTATACATACTAACTGACTCTCAATCATTTAACACTATATATTATGCATTCATCTTTTTATACATACTAACTGACTCTCAATCATTTATCACTATATATTATGCATTCATCTTTTTATACATACTAACTGACTCTCAATCATTTAACACTATATATTATGCATTCATCTTTTTATACATACTAACTGACTCTCAATCATTTAACCCTTTATATTATGCATTCATCTTTTTATACATACTAATTGACTCTCGATCATTTTATCCTATATATTATGCATTCATCTATTTGTACATACTAACTGACTCTTGATCATTTTAACCCTATATATTATGCATTTATCTTTTTATACATACTAAAAAAGTGTTGTTTCTTCAATATTTGGATTAATAAAAGTTAAACTTGTAAATACATGATTTAGAAAAAATGGTAAAAACATATTGGGGTCAACAATTTAAAATGTATTTTTTTTAGAGCTGTTAATTGTATTTAAACTTATATTATCAATGCAGAATACAATAACAATAACAAATATGCGTAGGAAGAATAGAAAATCAAAAAGTCGTATAAGAGTGCTTATACCTTTAAGTGAAAAGCTTGGTTAAACAACTACATCGAAAAAATGGAAAGAGTTGTTTAAAGGACAAGAATTGCTAATCAGCAAACCAACCAGCAAGGTCCCACCAGTGTAGCCCCTTTAATCTTTGTTGGTGGGGGTATAGATAATTATAATACAAACAATGTGCAACTTTTATCTGTATGTATGACCTGAACTGTTGATATAATGCAGGCCCATTACATTCCATTTCAGGAAACATTTGTCACTCCTTGACTGGCTTCACTGATGATTTGCATGCTGAATATACAGCTTTATAACAAGAGGGCCAAGATGGCCCTAGTTTGCTCACCTTTTTGAACTCAACCAAAAGTTGTGACTTCTAGAGTGTTCACAAGGTTTCTCTATAGCCATATAAGGAATACTGCCTCGCCCCCTGGCAGCCATGTTTTTCAACGGACCGGAACCATTTTTGAACTCTACCAACATATCATAAAGACAAACATTTTGACAAAGTTACATGAAGATTGGACAGGTGACTTCTACAGTGTTTACAAGGTTTTTCTTTTTTTCGACCTAGTGACTTAGTTTTTGACCCAGAATGACCAATTTTCGAACTCGATCGAGGTATCATTGGGACACATCTTCTGACCAAGTTTCATGAAGATCAGACAAGAAATGTTGCATGTAGAGTGTATACAAGGTTTCTCTATAGCCAAATAAGGAAAACTGCCCGGTCCACTGACGGCCATGTTTTTCAACGGACCAGAACAACTTTTGAACTCAACCAACAGATCATTTTGACAAAGTTACATGAAGATTGGGCATGAAATGTGACTTCTACAGTGTTAACAAGGTTTTTCTTTTTTTGACCTAGTGACCTAGTTTTTGACCCAGCATGACCCAGTTTCAAACTCAATCGAGGTATCCATACATGCCATAATTTTTTAGGTCCAAAGCGGGACAATCCATAAAAAATTGTCGGGACATTTGACCAAAAAGCGGGACACCTAAAACGATTTATCATTCCACCTTTACTGTAGTCAGTATAGTACTAACAAATACTCTTGATACTTTTATTCAAGACATAAAACATCTGATATGAAGCATGGAATCTAAAACATAACAATAACAGTTTTATAAAATAATACAATAGCAAACAACGAGGATAATATTCATCTTTTTAGAGTACAAAATCTAGAACATTACGACAACAATACTCATTATATTACTTTCAATGGCAAACATTAACGCAGGGGAGGCTATCCAGTACACTGAAAGTACAGGTTACAGTAAACTATCTACCGAACAGTTACATCAGTTACACACGGAATGCGCGGTCGTACACATTTCCGAGGTAGGTTTTTGGTGGAAGCAAACCGTCTTTGTGTTCATTTTAACTCTCAACAACGCGTCAACCGTTTTTACACCAACAAAAACAAAAGGACAAAAGAAGTCTATGGATGCTTTACTCGAATTATTTTTCTCTAATGTTAATAATTATATTTTGTTTTCTTCTTATATACACACATTAAACTGAATTGTGAATTGTCAGGCGCTGTATTGGGGTAGTGTCAAACTGTCATGAATAACAACACGTTGTTTTTATTAGAATAACACAAGATAAGATGGGTACTACTTTTACTGTTTGTTGCGATGTTTTTTCAGCCTGTATCCATGCACAGTTTGTTACTTGTCAATTGTCGCGGCTTAATTGGAGTAGGGTCAAACTGTCATGCATAGCACCTCGTGGTTTTTAGCTTAATTGGAGTAGGGTCAAACTGTCATGCATAGCACCTCGTTATTTTTATTACAATTACACCCAATTACACTAGACAGGATGGGTATCACTTATTGGACTGTTTGTTGCGATTTTGGTATATTGCACATTCGGATTATCCCGCTATTTATGACTTAAACATTGAATGTAAAAGACTCATTAATGACGTAGAGTTAATTTTACAAAACAATTGTTTTGTAAACCGTTTCAAACAAATACAAAAATAAACACATTTTCAACATTTATTTCATTATAATACAACTATCGATAGCAATAAGCGACCACTATCTTGAAGACCACCATGGTGTGAATGCCTGATGAAATCAATAATTAGCCGATAAATCGCTGCTAAGGTGTCATAAACAACACTGGAACACACGATAAGTAGAATCGGATAGTTAATTGGGGGCAATAAAGGGATTAGCGGGGTAAGTGTTAGCGAAACAGAGCTTGAATAGCAAATTTTATTGGGAACCTATAGACCTTACATCGTTTTTTACGAATGTCGGGACAAATCGTCTCATATCGGGACGGCGGGACAAAGGGCCCAAAAGCGGGACTGTCCCGCCGAGATCGGGACGTATGGCATGTATGGGTATCATTGGGACAAATCTTCTGACCAACTTTCATGAAGATCGAACAAGAAATGTGGCCTCTAGAGTGTTTACAAGGTTTCTCTATAGACAAATAAGGAAAACTGCCCCGCCCACTGGCGGTCATGTTTTTCAATGGACCGTAACCACTTTTAAACTCAACCAACATAGCATTAAGACAAACATTTTGACAAAGTTACATGGAGATTGGGCATGAAATGTGACTTCTACAGTGTTTACAGGGTTTTTCTTTTTTTTGACCTAGTGACCTAGTTTTTGACCCAGCATGACCCAGTTTCGAACTCGAATAAGGTACCATTGGGACAAATTTTCTGACCAAGTTTCATGTAGATCAGACAAGAAATGTGGCCTCTAGAGTGTTTACAAACCAAATGTGGATGACGGACGGACATACGACGGACAAAGACTGATCACAAAAGCTTACCTGAGCAATCAGGTGAGCTAAAAAAAGAATATTTTGGATCATCATTCCTAAGATTTCATAAAGAAACAAATTGGGGCTAAAAGGGCCAACTATTTTTGTGGTTATCTAGTTAACATTTAGGTGGACAAACTGGAATTTCAGAAGACAGAGTAAGTGTTACTTCAAGACTCTGTTAGCTACTACTTGTTACCTCTCTAATCTTAGACAGCATGGAGGCTGACCTGAAGCAGACAGGGTCTTGCATCTCCTTGCTCTGGTCAACATCTTCACTGCACAACAACAGCTGAAACAACCCAAACAGGCTCCATGCAAAACTGCTGGTAGCTGTGAGTTCTGTCTGTTAGGAGGCTAAGATTTCTATCCATACAATATGACTGTTTTAGCAGTGGCTTGCATACTTCTCATACATAAGATGCAAGTACCCAAACAGCGCAGGGGTTTATTCCCCCTTTTCATATGGAGGCAATGTCAATTTATTAACTTATGATTAATAATTAATGAAAATACAAGGTATGTCTGTTAAACATATGTGACCTTCCACATTCAGCCAAATCATCAATATGTGCAATTCTTTTGAAATATTTTCGTTTGATATTGCAGGCTTCTGTGACCTTGAGCTTTGATGTTTTCATGCTACATGCCACTGTGACTTTGATATGCGATTGAATCTCAGGTAACCAGCATACAATTTTAAATCATTGAAGGCCATGCTGTTCTCTAGATATCATACAGCTAACAAATTTTGTGTTATATGCCCCCACTATAACCTTGCCTGTTTGACCTTAAACTAAATTAATATCTTCCTTTCAAGTGACATTCTCTAGATGATAAAATTAAGCAATAGACCATCCAAACAAATGACCTACAGGTTGTTCGTTTGCAAAGCAATTGTTACCTATTTCTATAAAGGGATGCATAATAATAAATAACAGAGATTCTCAGCCATTCTGGTTTAACTCAGTTGAATTATCCGAAGGGATATTAAATAATTATAACTCTCTGATTATACTCCTTTAATTGACGTTTCGGCATAATGCCTTTATCAAAACATTGTTGGAAATTATATGTTAACTACATTTTAACGTCTTTTGACTGCACAATTTAAATAACAAAGAAAAATGTTTTTAAACGTCAAATGACGTTGTACATGATGACGTCATAAATGGCGTTATATAAAATCATTCTGGTCATTCTGATCATTCTGGTTTAGTTTCACAAATAATTTATTTTCCATCCGCAAACTGTGTTCTAAAATGATTTCACACATAATTATTTTTTATTAATCTAAACCATGTGGTTCTTATATGCAGATAGCAAAAAGTATAGAAAAAATTGAAATAATTAGGTCAATGCCTTAAAACAACAAAATCTGATCATGGAACATGTGTTAAGGTAAGGTAACAAGCAATTATAATGACATCATCATGACTCTTACTTGTGGAGATCTTGAAGAACCCACATTTCCATTGTTGAGATTGCCTGCAGATTGCTGGACCTGTTTGTTCTTCTCTGGAACCTGCAACACAGATGAAAGTGAAACAGCACATGCAGTGTGCAAAGCAGGAGTGATATACACTTCAACTACAATATATGGCGGTCTGATATATCGCTATGTCCAATACATCGCAGTCAGCCGTGGACCCCATATTTTCACCCACTTTAATTTTTTGTGTAATCCAACATTCATAAATCAAGTTTGGTCCAGATTCTTTGCCTTCTTTGTGCTTCACGTTCAGGCTTGTGTACTGCGACAAACAAAAAACCAACTTGCCTAACATCAAAGGTTATTTCGCTTGTCACCTTTCACATATACAATAACTGTAAATCTTACAGATATATACTGATCTCAACAACCTTTGCACATTTGATAAGGCGTAAGCGAAATGTTTTTAATTTAGAGGAAAAGTCTGCACATTTTTTTTAACTATCAATTTTTTATTAAAAAATTAGGATCTTAGAGTGAGTTGTCTCCCATGCGTAAGAAGTTTTTATTCAATATTCAAATATTAATGCCCATGCTTTCAACAAGGCAGAATGATGTGATATTGAGGTCTAATTTTTGTATGCTTGTAATAAGTACAAATAATTAACAGTAAATACATGAGGAATGTTTATTTGTGGCTAATTTTGTCATCTTTTGTGAACAATAAAAATTAGCAATGCTTTTCGGATAACAAATGTCATTAAACGCATTTAAAAAAATAATTATATGGAATAATGTTTTTATGTTATACATATGTATAACACATGGATATAACACATAATGCAATACGGTAGGTAAATAGTTTGTTTTGAAATCGCCAAACTATGCTTATCCATACATATACAAGCATGAATGATCTTATATAGCGCGATATAATGGAGTGTATCTTGAAGCTAACTAAACTAAAACTTATCACTGAAGTGAAGAATACCACCTAGTGCTGCAAGACTGTAATATAGTAATGCATGTATGTAGAATGTTCCAACAATAAACCAGAGGACCATGATCATCCAGAAGCACTTGTCTGAGTTCCAGGCAAACCAATTGACAAAATGTGACTAGGTGAACTAGTTTTAGTCTGGATTACCTGCCCCTGATATTACAGTTAAAGGGATGGACAAACTTCCATAGTAAACAAGATATATGTTTGTCAGAAACACTATGTCCCCTTTTGCGCCGCTTTTAAGCTATATTTTTGACCTTTGACCTTGAAGGATGGAGATTGGGCATGAAATGTTGACCTTTTACCACTCAAAATTTGCAGCTCCATGAGAGATACATGCATGCAAAATATGAAGTTGCTATCTTCAATATTGCAAAAGTTATGGCAAAATGTTAAAGTTGTAGCAAACAAACAAACAAACCAACCAACCAATAGACAGGGCAAAAACAATATGTACCCCACTATAGTGGTGGGGGACATAAAAATTCCAGTATACTTCCATAAATGTGTAGTATACATTTTAACAATATTATATTGATTACACTGAAACAACTGTGTTTTGAAATAATTAAATGGATTTTTTTTACCAAAACTTTTTTGCTATTTAAATATTTCCGGTCTTTTGAAAGCCAAGAATATATCCTCTCTTCACGGTTTCTTTGAGATTTCATGTTACACTTACACAGAACACAAAATCTTACAAAATGAGCAATACGGTATAGCAGTCTTGCACAATACAAATATTTCCTTCACAAGTGATTTTACTCCAACTGTCATTTCGCATCATAAAACATGTACTGGGCTATTACAACTTTCACAGAGATATCAAACATTATTGGAAATGCTAATTAGGTATTGAATGCAATTGTTCTGTAAAACATTAGGTGAAGAACGTCTCTTGAGGTTCAATTCTTATGCTATAACCACTGCTAACAATATCAGATTATTTATAACTGATACACACATAGCCATGCAGAATGGTCCCTTATTCCAAAGATACAAATTTCACAAAAAGATAGCAGTAACAACCCATATAAAGCATATAAAGTGAGCCATAAAGCACATCAAGGTGGTCATCAAGGGCCAAAAGCTGACCATTGTGCTTTGTTTTTACATAACATCAGTTATTGACTTTGTATGTCTTATTGCCATTTGAAATTTTTATAACAACCTGTTTTGCAATAAACCCGTTTTGCAAAAAAAAATCATCACACATTTATAAAATAATTTAAATCAATTGAGAATGTTAAAAAGCAAGTTTCAAATGTTAAATTATATTGTTTTAAAAATAAACAAACCTCTGAGTTTTGACTTAAAATCAAAAGTCATGGAAATGATTTATTTCGAGATTAAATACGATAATACAACTCAGAATGTGTGTAGAATGTGATTTTAACATATTTAGTTCTGATTTATTTGTGGCTAGATTTTATCATCTTTCGTCAACAATAAAAATTGACAAAGCTTTTCGGATAACAAATGTTATTAAACGTATTT
This sequence comes from Dreissena polymorpha, assembly GCF_020536995.1. NCBI lineage: Eukaryota > Metazoa > Mollusca > Bivalvia > Myida > Dreissenidae > Dreissena > Dreissena polymorpha. Next base: position 65,433,299 of record NC_068358.1, on the reverse strand, counting down.
TTTTTCAAATACTTATATGGGATAATGTTTTTAAGTGATACATATGTAAAACACATGGATATAACACATAATGCAATTAGGTAGTTGAATAGTGTGTTTTGAAATGGCCAAACTATGATTATCCATACATATACATACATAAATTACCTCTTAAGTTATAAATGCAATATTTTTTGCAAAACAGTAGCAGCGTTTAATTGCAATATGAAATTTATAAATCAACACGTCTTGCAATAAGCTCATTTTGCAAAAAACTCATCAAACATGTGCTGATTGATTTAATTTGATTAGAAACTTTGAAAACAAAGTCTTAATTGTATTTAATGATTTTTTTTTAGAATAAGACAGATGTGTAAGATTCAACCAAAAATAAAAGACATTGAAAGTTATCAATTTCATGAGTAAATGTGATTAGAATGGCTGTAGAAAGTGATATCAACCAAGTTAATACGCAAATGCATTGTACAGAGCATAACTAGATTAGTATCGAAGGTAATCAAATGCAATGTCATAAAGTGTTAGAGGGCCTTAAATGGAAATGCTTAGTACAAGAACCACAACTTTTATCTGTTTGTTTTTTTAAATAGATATTTCCCTTTGTTAATTAATTTATGGTCCATTTATTGTCTAGTGCATAACATGAAAGATAATGAAGGGATTCAATTTAAACTGCATGTAATTGAATAGGGAACAAAAAATGTGTCCACCCGACACGGATGCCCCCCAACTCCAACTTTGTCCCTACAAAAGAGCATATCCATGTAAATGTTCCATACAATTGGATAAAACCCAGGATTAAGTTTACACAGCTAAAGTAGTAAAAGATTGCATGCATAAGACATTTTCATGTTTAATGAGAGTCAAATGAAAACTTTAATTTATAGAGTGGACAATGCTAAACAAGAGTGCCAAACTGTCACAAATACGTCCGTTTGAGGGTTGGAATACTTTGGTGAAGATCGGATGAAAACTACTTGAATTAGAAAGCTGACACCAGGATGAATGTTTAAAAACGCATTAATTGACCACTTGACCTAGTTTTTGATCCAGCATGATCCATTTTAAAACTAAGCCAAGACATCATCTAGATACATCTTCTTATCAAGTGTGGTGAAGGTTGGATGAAAATTACTTGAATTTGAGAGCGGACACCATGCTGAATGTTTAAAATGCTCTAAGTGACCCCGAGACCTAGTTTTTGACCCGGCATGGCCCATCTTCGAACTTGGCCTAGAGATCATCTAGATACAACATCTGACCAAGTTTGGTGAAGATCGGATGAAAACTTATTGAATTAGAGAGTGGACACCATTCTAAATGTTTAAAATGCACTAAGTGACCCTGTGACCTAGTTTTTGACCTGGCATGACCCATATTTGAACATGGCCTTGACATCATCTAGATACAACATTTGGTCAAGTTTGGTGAAGATCGGATGAAAACAACTTTTAATAGAGAACCTACACCATGCTGAATGTTTAAAACGCACTACGTGATCCCGTGACCTAGTTTTTTACCCGGCATTACCCATCTTCAAACTTGGCCAAGACATCATCTAGATACTTCTGACCAAGTTTGGTGATGATCGCATGAAAACTACTTGAATTAGAGAGCGGACATGAAAAGTGTGACGGAAGGACAGACAGACTGACGGACTGTGCGAAAACTATATGCCTCCCGTTGAGGGCACAAAGAGGGAGAAGTGAAGAGTACAGAGACTATAACTCTCTCATCAAGACTAACAGAGTTATTGCCCATTAAGGAATGTACTCTTAGGAGCATTTGTTTTATAGTATTGAAGGTATTTAAATTAAACATTGTATATCAATTAAGGACAGGGAAGAAGTGCAGACTGCAACTCTCCATTTTAAGGATTTGTGGAATTGTTGCCCTTCTTTCTTGTATAGTATTTCCCTTGTGTGGCACATAAATCAGAAAATAATAAAGGGATTCAAATACAACTTCATATAATGATAGAAGGCAATAAAGGGAAGTGCAGAGTACGAGAATAATAATTCTCTTATCAGGATTTAAATAGTTATTGCCCTTTAAGTAAATTGTTTTTTGAAGAACATGATTTCTTTAGTACTGAAAGTATAAAACAAGAGCACCGCATAACGGGTGCCATGCTCGGCTGCGAAAGCTTGTCAGAATTTTTTTTTTTATTAAAGGTCACAGTGACCTTGACCTTTGACCTAGTGACCCAAAAATGGGTGTGGCGTGTAGAACTCATCAAGGTGCATCTACATATGAAGTTTCAAAGTTGTAGGTGGAAGCACTATGATGTTAGAGGAAAACGTCAAGGTTTTAGCACGGTGGACGCTGAACGCCAAGCTGGCTTTGACAATACCTCGGGTTTTCTCCGAAAACAGCCGAGCTAAAAACACACACTTTGAACATCTATAGTGATAAAAGAAAATAACTATTTCTGCTGTGTGTAAAGATTTATTTCTTAAAATTAATTTTTGTTGAGCCAATATTAAATTCATAAGATTTGAAGAGAATGAAATACATGATATTATCGGGACAAATCTTCTGACAAAGTTTCATGAAGATCCAACAATCAATGTGGCCTCTACAGTGTTAACAAGGCAAATATTCATGACGCACAAGGGAAGACATCAAAAGGTGATCACAAAAGTTCACCACGAGCAAAAAATATTATGCTCATAAATATTGTCACCATATGTGAAGATTGAACTAAAAATGTGACTAAAAGTATTCACAATATTTCACTATAAACAACTGTGGTATTGCGGTCTCGTTCGTTTACGCAAGTGATCCAGTTACAAGTTATGTAACTTTGTGAGCACTTATGTAATAAGGAAATATTTATCGAGTCTAATTAAAGAATGCTTATTTCCGGTCCGGATGACACCACTGACTGGTTGTAATTCAATTAACTAAAGGCATCCGGTCAAATACACCTGAATACACTCAAAACATTAATCTATAAGTGAAAACCAAAGCAGCTTTAATGAAAATAACTAACTTTTATTCTAAGAACTAGGAAAATGAAGAACAATGACAGAGAATTAAGAACAGGTACAAGCCAAGTCTAAAGAATCTATGCATTGTTAAAAATGAACAAATACAGCAAATACCTTAATTAATGTAAAAAGAAGTTCACAATCTGTAAAAAAAAAACTGATATAAATATTTGTTACTGTTAGTCTAGATTCTAGAAGTTGCTTCAAAAATTTAGTTTATAAAACAAGGGCTGTTTGTAAAACATGCATGCCCCCCATATGGGCTGTCAGTTGTAGTGGCAGCCATTATGTGAATACTTTTTTGTCACTGTGACCTTGTCCTTTGACCTAGTGACCTGAAAATCAATAGGGGTCATCTGCCAGTCATGATCTATGTACCTATGAAGTTTCATGATCCTAGGCCTAATTATTCTTGAGTTATCATCAGGAAACCATTTTACTGTTTCGAGTCACTGTGACCTTGACCTTTGACCTAGTGACCTGAAAATTAATAAGGGTCATCTGCCAGTCATGATCAATGTACCTATGAAGTTTCATGATTCTAGGCGTAAGCATTCTTGAGTTATCATCCGGAAACCATTTTACTGTTTCGAGTCACTGTGACCTTGACCTTTGACTTAGTGACCTGAAAATCAATAGGGGTCATCTGCCAGTCATGATCAATGTTCCTATGAAGTTTCATGATCCTAGGCGGAAGCATTCTTGAGTTATCATCCAGAAACCATTCTAATATTTCGAGTCACTGTGACCTTGACCTTTGACCTAGTAACCTTAAAATCACTCGGGGTCATCTGCCAGTCATGATCAATGTACTTATGAAGTCTCATGATCCTAGGCCTAAGCGTTCTTGAGTTATCATCCGGAAACCATCTGGTGGACGGACCGACAGACCGACCGACCAACGGACCGACCAACTGACCAACATGTGCAAAACAATTTACCCCCTCTTCTTCGAAAGGGGGCATAATAACTCTAATTTAATCTTAAGAACACAATTTATGGAGAGTGGGAAACTCCAGTGACTCAAATGTAAAGAATAGGAAGAATTTACAAAACTTATTTCAATCAAGAGTCTTTCTAATTTAGAAAATGGCAAACAAAAATTAGCTATATGAGAATAATTTGGAAAACAAGGGCTGTTTGTAAAACATGCATGCCCCAAATATGGGCTGTCAGTTGTAGTGGCAGCCATTGTGTGAATACGTTTTTGTCACTGTGACCTTGACCTTTGACCTAGTGACCTGAAAATCAAAAGGGGTCATCTGCCAGTGATTATCAATGTACCTATGAAGTTTCATGATCCTAGGCCTAATTATTCTTGAGTTATCATCAGGAAACAATTTTACTGTTTCGAATCACTGTGACCTTGACCTTTGACCTAGTGACCTGAAAATTAATAGTGGTCATCTGCCAGTCATGATCAATGTACCTATGAAGCTTCATGATCCTATTTAGCATTCTTGAGTTATCATCCGGAAACCATTTTCCTATTTCGAGTCACTGTGACCCTGACCTTTGACCTAGTGACCTGAAAATCAATAGGGGTCATCTGCCAGTCATGATCAATGTACCTATGAAGTTTCATGATCCTAGGCGTAAGCATTCTTGAGTTATCATCCGGAAACCATTTTACTGTTTGGAGTCACTGTGACCTTGACCTTTGACCTAGTGACCTGAAAATCAATAGGGGTCATCTGCCAGTCATGATCAATGTTCCTATAAAGTTTCATGATCCTAGGCATAAGCAGTCTTGAGGTATCATCCGGAAACCATTTTACTATTTCGAGTCACTGTGACCTTGACCTTTGACCTGAAAATCAATAGGGATCATCTGCTAGTCATTAGCGATGTACCTATGAAGTTTCATGATCCTAGGCTTAAGCATTCTTGCGTTTTCATCCGGAAACCATTTTACTATTTCGAGTCACTGTGACCTTTACCTTTGACCTAGTGACCTGAAAATCAATAGGGGTCATCTGCCAGTCATGATCAATGTACTTATGAAGTTTCATGATCCTAATCCTAAGCGTTCTTGAGTTATCATCCGGAAACCATCTGGTGGACGGACGGACGGACGGACCGATTGACGGACCGACATGTGCAAAACAATAAAACTCCTCTTCTTCGAAGGGGGGCATAATAATGCCAACATGTCTTGTTGCTGGTGTTACAATAACTAAGAGTTTAATCATTTGAAAATTCCCACCTTTTTCAAGAGTTGTTACCTTTTCAAGAAAGCATCAAGAAGTGACTGTATCAGCCAAAACAGCTTATTTTATACAGTTCTGAGAACACTGGCAGAATAGTCTATTTTCCCTCAGAACAGTCCATTTACAGACATTTTGATTGATTAAAAATATAATCTCTACTCATAGACTAAAAACATAATAAAAACACTCAAATCAACACTATTATTTAAATTGAACATAACCAACAACTTCTACTAAAACAAGGGCTGTTTGTAAAACATGCATGCCCCCCATATGGGCTCTCCGTTGTAGTGGCAGCCATTGTGTGAATATGTTTTTTGTTACTGTGACCTTGACATTTGACCTAGTGACCTGAAAATCAATAGGGGTCATCTGCCAGTCATGATAAATGTACCTATGAAGTTTCATGATCCTTGCCATAAGCGTTCTTGAGTTATCATCCGGAAACCATTTTACTATTTCGGGTCACCGTGACCTTTGACCTAGTGACCTGAAAATCAATAGGGGTCATCTGCGAGTCATGATCAATCTACCTATCAAGTTTCATGATCCCAGGAATAAGCGTTCTTCAGTTATCATCCGGAAACCATTTTACTATTTCGGGTCACAGTGACCTTGACCTTTGACCTAGTGACCTCAAAATCAAAAGGGGTCATCTGCGAGTCATGTTCAATGTACCTATGAAGTTTCATGATCCTAGGCCCAAGCGTTCTTGAGTTATCATCCGGAAACCACCTGGTGGACGGACCGACCAACCGACATGTGCAAAGCAATATACCCCCTCTTCTTTGAAGGGGGGCATAATATGCAAGCTACACATGCATTCAGCTATCAAAAACACACCAATAATCAATGATCAAAATCTTAGCTCTGGGGAACTTTCTAGGGGTTTTCTCAAAGATGGCTTATCAGTCATAGTTCCCATCATAGATTAATTTGCTACAAACTAATAACAAATGTGACAAAACAATAAGTACAGATTTACACAAGAAATTAAAACTTAGCCAAAAATGTCATTATACTAGAAAAATATGCATTTTGAAGTATTTACCCTTTAAGTGTTTCGAAACCAAGGGGTCTAACAAATTCCAGAGGTGAACTAATAATAGATTAGGGAACCTGAGTCAGCAGGTTAAACAAGGGAGTTAACTATTATAAAGTATTTACAGGTTGTCTTTCTTTAACATTATGGCTTATCAGACTCTTGTGAAAAATGACAAAATAAAATAGGTATTACATAATGATAATCAGCTAAAGCTAAATTTTACCACACAGCTTTAGACATACAATTAAACTACCCTCCTCCTGAGAGCCTTGTTTTTAAACAAACATGAACTATTTTCAGACTCACCTTGCAATTATATTTCCAATTAGCTAGAGTGTTAACAAGGTTTTACTATAGCCATATAAGGAAAAATGCCCCGCCCCAAGGCCCTGGTGCCCATGTTTTTCAACCAACCGGCATCATTTTCGAACTAGTCCAAGATATTATTTGGATAAATCTTCTGACCAATTTTCATGAAGATCGGACAATTAATGTGGCCTCTAGAGTGTTAACAAGGTTTTACTATAGCCATATATAGCCATACAAGGAAAAATGCCCCGCCCCTTGGCAGCCATGTTTTTCAAGCAAACGTAACCATTTTCAAACTCATCCAAGATATCATTGAGACCAATCTTCTGACCAAATTTCATGAAGATTGGACAATAAATGTGGCCTCTAGAGTGTTAACAAGGCAAATGTTGACGCCACACGACGGACAAAAGGCCATTGCATAAGCTAACCATGAGCACTTTGTGCTCAGGTTAGCTAAAAGCGTAATTATGTGGCCATTTAGCTTGAACAGTGAAAGCACTTGCAGTTAAGAATTTTTCCATGTTTCAATGTTTAACAGTCGATTGGAAACTCTACAAAATGTTTCCTTTTCATGCCTTGATACCAGTTCCTTTATAACAGGAAATTGAAATACCATGTTTGAAAGCTTTTATGATTCAAAGCAGAGAGATCAGTTTCAAAAAAGTCAATACTGTTGTCTATCAATGTTAAAGATTGAACTATAGAATGCAATCTAAATGTTTTATCATTTAATTTAATACAGGTCAATCTACAGATTCTGTTGTACAAATGTATCAATTATTTTATTACAGTTCAATTTTCAGAACCTGGTTAGTGCCGATATCAATTGGGCCTGTTGCCCTTAATGGACGAAACATGATAATCAATGTGACACACAATACAATGCACATTGCAATGTGCCACTGATGAATGCGCAACACAAAATATTTGAATATTTGAATATCTTATTCTTGCTCTAGGTTGTGGCAGGAAATGTTGCTGTAAGAAGTGTTGATTGTTATTGTCAAGTGGTACTTTCAATGCCATGTTGTGTTGACTTGTTTTTGGTCACTCTTATTCGAACTAAAAAAGATTAGCTAAAAATCAATAACACATATTGCATTCCCATTACTTGGTCATTGATTATACATGTAGTTTTGTGTGCAAATGCCCTCTCTCAAATTATTTCAGTACATTATTCATGTGGCATGTTAATTAATCTATGTTTTTTTCTCTTATTCTGCTGATCATCAACAAAAGTTACAAATTTAAAGTTTATCAAAAACTTTATATATTTATGTATATACCAGGTTGATACAGAGAAAATATGAAGCTTGCACTTAAAGCAGGTATAATTATTATACGATTTTGTCAAATATTTATGAATTTATATAAACTGTGTAAAAAACTTATATATATATTTCAATATAAATTAAAACAAAAGTTAAGAAAAATATGTGTCAAAAAATGCGAAATAAGCCAGATATTTTATTCTGAAATTGAAAACGGCTGTACAGCCGAATTCGCCAGCATGTATACCATACATGTACGATGTGCATCTAAACTTAGTTTATCAGTTTATTTGAATTCCTGCAACGATATCTATTCATACGACACACGAACACTATCTCCGATCCTAATACAAAGACGAATGCTTCGGTTATTGTAGGAAAATATGTACGTCATTATCGGCTCGGGGCGCTAATTTGTCTTTGCTGCATTTTATGAAATTCGGCTTTAATGTATAATTTTTCTTGCCTATTTTGTGTTATTGTAACAAATTTTATCAATATATTACAATTAAACACATTAAAAAAATCGTACTTAATAAGAAACAATTTAAAGTTTAGCAATTATGATTTATAGCTTTTAATTGGATTTTTTATACAAAAAACTTTTCAATAAATATAAATTTTCACATCATTTTTAATAATTGTTATCATTAGTCTTGTACAGGACCCCTGACACAAACAGTACAGTTTACTGTTCATTTTATCAACATTTTTCCAATATGCTTTTGTTGTCAGAAGATTCCTTTCTTAATTACATTATAAGCAGATTGATCTAAATGAACGCAAAAATAACCCTATAACTGTTAATTAACACAATAAGTGACAATTCCCTGCTACATTGACTGTCATACTTCATTCCTTGTTGTGTTTTGCATTGAATTTGTTGCTTCAGCAATTGAAGTTTTTTAAGTCAACAATCACACAATATTTGCATCATTTTATGTCAAGTGTCATTGTGCATTGTTGTAAATTGTATTGAATATCATGTGTGGCAATCTGGATGAAGAATGAGTCAACAGTTGACAAAAAAAGTAATTATGGCTCTTTTCTCAAACAAGCAGTTTAACTCTTGTTCTATTATTTCGCACATTTTTTGCCCATATTAAACCTCTACAAAGACCTTTTGACTAGCAACAAACAGTGCAAGTTTAGTAATATGAAAATGAACTAGAAAATCTGTACATAGAAAACAGATCCATCCACATGTATTTAATGTAATATCATTTAGTGTTTTTCCCATCATTTTGGGAATAGGACCCTGTCCCTCTGGACTTGGAAAAATCATGTTGTTTGGGCTAAAATTGGAAAATTAGTGTTTCTGTCTTTTTTCTAACTTATCATTACATCATTACTATTTACGAGACTGAATGACTTTTTTGTATGGAGGTTGTATCTTTGTTTTTCTGGTTTGTTTGTTACTTAGATAATAACACACGGCAGAGCTGGGTGGAACGCCTATAATCGGCCTACTGCCGACATAACGGCCCGAGGGCCATTATGCGGCTAGGGCCGATTTTAGACGTCCGGCCCAGCTCTGCCGTGTGTTATCGTTTATATCACATAATTTTATCATACTATTTTGGTCCTTCACTAAAATTTAAACAGAACCAGCCTTCTGTTATTTTATTTTCATTCAATTGATTACGCAATTTATGACATACCTCATGTGACGTAATTTCAATGACGAAACTACCTAGACATAAATAGTTTTTATTTGAGAGTTTTATATTTTTTAAGCATCAAACGATTCCAAAACATATTTTAGATTTTGTGTTTGTCATGCATAATTGGGAGCTTCGATAGAAATAAAATCAATATAATGAGTTTCAGTTTCAATCGATTTTTGTATTATCCAAATTGTGTGCTACGTGTCATTATAATTATGTTCGATTCTTTCGTTGAATTGTGGCTTAATTTTATTGATCACCGTTAGCTAAGACTGAATGTGGACGCCATTTTGTTCAGTGTAAGACGCGCGATCCCATTCTTTTCTGATATGAAAAATTGGCCCGGCTCAGCGGGCTGATATAATTTATATTGGCCAGCTCGATACGAATAACGGCCCGCTCGAGACGTCATTGTGTTACTATTTATAGTAATGATATGTGATATTATTCATTATACTGTTATGATCGATTCATTACATTTAAGCAGATAGGTACAATACTTGGTTGGTTGTCATTGTTATATTTAGCGACTTTGTTACATACACAAAATATCACAAGCTGTATTTTGGAGCCCATGTTCTGAAGTTTTTAATCCTTATTCAAATTATTCAAATAATTTCAAATAATATGCAACATAATTTGCAGATATATATCAAAACACTGTAATTTTGACCCTCCTCTCATGTCCCCAAAAATTGCAAGGTAAATGTTTGCCATCATTAAGTTAAACGATATTACAGCCCTAAAAAAAAATCTGCAAGAAACCAAACAATTATTTATTCGTTAAATTTATTTAAAGTAACATACCTCATGAATAAATACATTGAAAAAGTATGTTATCTCAGAATCAAATATTACAAGATTCACGTTGTTTAAAACACATAACTGAGGATGCAAAAAGTTAGCAAAAAATGTTGGGAACATATTTATTGAAATGATGGCATATATGAAACAAGTTTTGGAACTACAATAATTTAATCAAAACTTTGTTCCAATCCACGTTTTAAAGAGGGGGAGGGGGAGAGAATTAGATAATAGATTTAGATAAGATTTCTTACAAATCTTTAATGTTTTTAATAGTCTTAACTAATTTTATAGAACACAAAAAAGTTGAACAAAAATATCTGATGTCAATGGGATTCGAACCTTTGTCGTCATGATCCGTCAGCTGATCTGCTACCACTGCGCCACGCATACTCTCTTGGACTGTTGCGAAACATAATACCTATTGTTAACGTTATCTCTATCATCTGCCAACATCATGGTATATTTATATCTGGAATAATACTCACCTGACTGCAATCACATTTTTGATTTGTGGTACAATAGTCAATTTGCTAAATCCAATGGACTAAAAATCTCCTACTCTCTATCATATATACAGTTCATTTTTTTCGGCGTAGCTGTTTAACCCAGCTTTCACCTTAAATGATCTTAACATTACATAACAGCAGACCCGAATGAATGCATTCGCAATATTTCAATGGCTGATTTGAGCATAATCCTTCGGAACATAGGCAATATCACCGCATCTTTGTAATTAAGTATGTATCACTAAACAGTGTAAGGAAAAGTTGACTACTCTTGGCATGTTTATACGAAACATTGACATACAATTTGGCCCATTTACAATTACAAAATACCGGTAAATTTCATCCCCAAGACTTTCATGGTCAGAGCTGGGTCAGTGCATTGTCAGGGGAAGACGAAATGAACCATCAATAAACACCTTATGTTGATAACACAGTATTGCTTTTTATGTATCAAATAAAACAAATTTTAGGCAAATGAATTAAAACTTATTTGGTAAATGTGAGACAAAACTACGGATATTGTATAGTGTCAATGACTATACAGAGGCATTTTGATGGTATTGTCTCATTATCTAGCCACACACCAGGACTTACATGGTCAGTCTGTCTGAAAATCTGACCTGCAAGCCAAAATAGACAATCCCAGAAATCGATAACTCCCCTATTACTGCGCTGCCATTATGGTACTGAATAACGATACGGAGACCTTTATATTTGTATAGGTGTCTGAACAATTTAAGGAAGTAAAGCGATTATACTTAATATATGTGTAGATTTAAATAGTTTCTCTGATCGATTTTATCATCATATAATAGTTTGTGCTTTTTAAATAAATATTTTTTATCAGTTATTTGGTGATTAATAGAAACAAAGTTCATATGCCTTTTTGTAAGAGTCATAAAACTCGGCATGAACAATATCTTGATTGTCATTTAACATGTTATTTAAAGGTAACGCATGGTATCTTATCTTAATAATGGCATCTACACAATAGTCATGTGAAGAATGATACTTTTTAATATAAAAAGTGAGCATCTACCAAAATTGGTACTGAGTTTGCTAATAAATAATTCTGGACCAATTTTAGTTAAAATCAAAAACTTTATTCCTGCTATAGATTTTTGCATTACCTTTAAAAGTGAGATTTAAATAAGAAATATTCATAACGAAATAATAAATGTTTAGAAACAAGAGCTGTCACCATGAGATGACAAATGCCCCCTATTAATGCTTTGATAGAAGTTATGAGCATTTTCGAAACCTAAACACAGATTTCGAAAACAACGCGGACCCTAAATTCAAGGTCAAGGTCACAGGGTCAAAATTTTTGTGCATATGGAAAGGCCTTGTCTATATACACATGCATACCAAATATGAAGGTTATATCTCAAGGGACATAGAAGTTATGAGCATTTATGAAACCTAAACGCAGATTTCGAAACCTAAACACGGACCCTAAGTTCAAGGTCAAGGTCACAGGGGTCAAAATTTGTGTGCGCATCGAAAGGCCTTGTCCATATACACATGCATACCAAATAAGAAGGTTATAGCTCAAGGGACATAGAAGTTATGAGCTTTTTTCAAAACCTAAACGAAGATTTCGAAACCTAAATGCAGACCCTAAATTCAAGGTCAAGGTCACAGGGGTCAAAATTTGTGAGCGTATGGAAAGGCCTTGTCCATATACACATGCATGCCAAATATGAAACTGCTATCTGAAGCGACATAGAAGTTATAAGCATTTTTCGAAACCTAAACGCAAAGTGTGACGGACAGACGGACGGACAGTCCGATCACTATATGCCCTCCTTCGGGGGCATAAAAAAGATATGTACATATATCCATGAAAAAGCCTTGAATCTTATTAATTTTCTTAATGAGTAACTCAGAAATGAGTTTTCAAACAGAAATTTTAAGCAAAGGCAGACATATGATTTTCAATAAAATTGTGTACCTCGGCAATAAATCGTTTAAAGTTTCGCTTAATTATATCCCCGGAAATATTAACTCTTAAAATCTCATAAGTTGCTTCAGACTTTAGATGCTGATATAACCTTTACAATTATAGTCGAATAATTACATTCAAAAAAGAAATAATTGTGTTTTAAGCAAAGGCATAACTGATAGGTATACTTAACCCCCCCAGCTATTTCAGCCTTAAACATGTTGTCACTGAATATTGTTGTAGAGACATATATGTTAGAAATCTAACTTTTATTTTTTAACGATGTGAAACATAAGTCATTAATGTCTCCAATTTTTGTTTATTGTGAGATCTTTGAATGCTGTAGTCTACCAGATTTTTCAGAAACCTAATGGCAGCGGATCATGTAATAGCAAATATGGCGGCGGTCAATTTATCGATTCTGGGATTGTCTATATGCAACCAACAATTGCCAGTTGGCTATAAATAACACAGTGTGACTTCAATTTTCTATTGGAAAGTAACGTGGTTTGACGTTCCATTTACAAAACACCTTAATGACCTGCTTCATGCGAAAATGGGTCTTATGCAATATGCTGACAGAATGTGAGGAAAGAAAACTGTGTCGAAGCCAAATATCAACCATACGTTTCCACGACAATGAAATAAATTCATAGAAAGCCATGTGGGAACACATATGATGTGATCTCAGGTAGTACAATTTGTATCTATTAGCACTATTCTGTGGTTTAATATACGTGCACTTCATAAAAAATATTTCATGCAGTGGATATGCAGCTATTAAGTGAAAAAAGAACACAACAATACCTAAAACTGTTTTTTAAATTTTATAACGTAGAAATGTAACTTTTCTACCTGTATTCCAGTCAGGATATACGCTGAATTTCTTGTTAAAAGATTTCTTGTTTACAAATAAGAGGCAATACTTTTTAGAGATATTTTATGGTCACACACAATTTCTGCAAGTTTGGTCCAGAATGAATAAGCAAGTGTAATCGTCTACATTTTTGGTGTGCCAAATTGGTGAATCATTACATAAGACTGTTAATGAAGGCTGGACAGACCCTGCCAACAAAAGAGATACATAAAAGAGATACATATAAGAGATACATAACAGATAATATTTACATGGAAATTGTATATTCGGCAGTGTTTCTGATTAGCTGAAACAACCTTGTGTGATAAGCATGATTATCTGAGACTGGCAGCGGTATCTGTACCAGTAAGCGGAATCTTGTCTGAACATAATCAGGAAGGGCCCAGTGTTTGTGATGTGTCAGGAGCAGATATGTCCCAGTGTGCTACAAGTTTTTGTGTTGTTTCAAACCAGAGCTGAGAACAAAATAAATAACAAATCCTCATTTTCCGCTTTAAAAACCATATTGGTTTTTAAGCAATCTCAAATGAGAACCTTATTGACATGCACACACACATGTTATGCTAACAAAGCATATCACAAACATACAATAGAACAAGTTAGCCATCTCAGCATATTGTTAATAACTAGTGACTTGAGCAAGTCATTTCTCTCCACTTCATAGATAAGCATGCATGTTGGTTGTACATATTGACTGAGCCTAACATAGATTGGACTGACCGAACTTCTCATGAGCACTACATGCTCAGTCCAAACTGATGTAGCGCATTAGTAGCATGGTTTTATTCCAGGACAATTCACAACAAGCTTTCGGTGGCAGGGAAAGGGGGGTCCATGAAAATTACATATCTTTAGGGTAGGTGTTACCTATGGTATTTAAAAATCAATTAGGTATTTATAAGATGTATTTCTTGTGTTAGGTTGTAGAAAGAATGTCTCAAAATTTTGGAAAAAAACATTAAAACTAGCCACAGCTCCCTAGCAAGGAAATTTTGAATCTTCAAAAAGGAGGTTTTCACTTTTGTCGGAAGTCAATATTTCACGCTGCAGAAACAGAACAAAACTTTGAAGGTAAATTGTGAAAAATCTAAACGTATGGGAGACACTTTTCTAGGTAAATAAACAAAGCACAGGGATGAAATTAATGAGTAATGTAGCCAAAACTAGGATTGCATTCTGTTTGCATGTTCTGTGCATGCCATGAAATGGGTCAAATTTCTCAATTTTTCATTAAAAATGAGGTGGGTGGGGGGAAAGATCAAGGGCCATAGTTTCACAAGTGAAGAAGCCAGCCTTGTCTTTGGTTGTATTTTCAATGTATATTGCCTATGTTATGACACTGACACAAAAAGGCTTTCTTGTGTCACTTTCTGTTTTGATGCAATGGATTTGACAGTTTGCGGCCTTTCGGAACTTGAAATTTGGTCAAAAATATATCCCCTGCCCCCTTAATGGTGACTGTTGATGTATCACAAGTGTAAGCTCATGTGAACATTAGGTTACTTAGAAAATTTCGATAAAATGAAGTTGATAATTCATTTATAATTGATATAATGTTCTCTTAACGTAAAACAAAATAGTTACACAAATATTTAAAACACTGCAGTTCCTTTATAAAGAGGTTCACGAGGTTCATTCATGCATACATATGCATAAGAATAGTTTGGAAATCTCATAACATGTTATTTACCTTCCTTATTGCATGTGTTAAATCCCTGTTATACATTGGTAGAACAAAAAGTATTATTCAATATAAGAATTTCAAACGCGTATATATAGGATCTGGTACGAGTTGTCATATCATACCATATTTTATTAAACGAGTTCAGGAATTTTGTTAGTAAGAGAGCCTTTGGCGAGCTTACTAACCAATTTCCTGGACGAGTTTAATAAAATATGGTATGATATGACAAGGAATGTCAGATATTTTTTATCACATGCTTTTAAATGAGCAAATTATATAAATATTTAGGCAAACATATTGATAAATCCCGTATGTTGTTTACAATTCGTGACGTCATTTGACGTTGCAAAGTCGTTTCAGCAAAATATCAAAATGCGATTGGTCAATAAACGAAAACTAAGCCAATGAAAACGCTTAAAAATGTTGTATTACACATGTGTAATAAAAAACATATGTAATGGTTATATTACATGGGAAACAGGGTATGGCATGTGATAATATTAAATGTGTTATCCAAAAAGCATTGCCAGGTGTTATTGTTTACCTAAAGTTAACAAACCTTAGCCACATATAAACATTTCTCATGTATTTTGCGCAAATCCATTGTATTTATCAAAAACATGCAAAATAACACTTGATGTACAACATCACCTCATTCTTGCTTGGTAAAACGTGGTAAAAACATTTCTTTTTTAAATGACATATTCTGTATTTCAAGTATATATTTTTCAATTGAATTAACATTTCATGAGATACCAAATTCTTTGTTTAACAGAAATATGTATATGTTAAGACCTGGTGTAACATTAAAGCCTGTCATTAAAATTTGTGTTTATGATATATCTGTCTTAAAAAATACTGACTTCTAAATAGATAAGAATCGAAATAATTTTTGATATGTGATTATTTTTTGAGAGGTTAATAATTTGCAGACCTGAGGAAGGGCTCGATAAGCACAAGTGCCATTCCTGATTTGCCAGGACTATTATGAGCATCTTCCTCTAGTGTATCAAATAGTAACAAGAGCTCCACAGTCGGAGAGAGATTACCCCCTAATGGGGCCTTGACACCTATCACTCAATCCTTTGATGACATATCAAACAGAAACCAATTTAACACTTAATGTCACAGTGACCTTGACCTTTGAACTAGTGACCCAAATTTCAATAGGGGTCATCTACTCTCTAAGACCAATGCATATGTGAATTATCAAGCCAATCTGTCAATGCGGTGATGAGTTATTGATCAGAAACGCTTTTCACACTTATTGTGACAGTGCTCTTGACCTTTGACCTAGTGACCCCAATTTCAATAGGACTCATATTCTGTCCAAGGCCAATTCACATGTGAACTATCAAGCCAATCAACAAATTTGTTGATGAGTTATTGATCAGAAATGCTTTTCACACTTATTGTGACAGTAACCTTGTGACCCCAATTTGATTTGGGGTCATCTTAGGTCCAAGGCCAATGCATATGTGAAGTATCAAGCCAATCGGTCAATTTGTTGACGACTTATTGATCCGCAAACTATTTTCACACTTATTGTGTCAGTTACCTTGACCTTTGACCAAGGCACCCCAATTTTAATAGGGGTCATCTACTTCAAAGGTTAATGCACATGTGAAGTATCAAGCCAATTGACATGACGCCTTATCTATGATCGCTCCGCCCACTTTATCACGTGGCTCAGCGGGTAGTAAACCTAGACAAGCTAACACCAAAATGGCTTCATTGCCTATATACTGCATGTAGATTAACGCGATATTCCGGATTATTTTTATTGACTTTTTGACACCATATGACACTTGTATAAGGGGTTTGTGTCATTTAGTTATTCTGCGAATGCAAAAAATATACGTTTATAGAGAACATCAGCTAATTATAACGGGTTTTTCGGTACATGAATAACGCTCTCAAACGCTTGCGCACTGACCGAAATCGAACCTGTTATTACGTGTGATGTTGGTATTAGCAATAAATTAACATTTCTTAAACAGCATTTACCCATGTTATTGACGAAACATTTCCACTCGTGTATTTGACACGAAATAGCGCTTTAAACTGGGATTTTGGTGAAGTTTTACACGCTTTTTGACACTGAGTGTACCAAAATCCCACATGTTATTACGTATAAAAGTGATATTAATAATATTAAACATTGCTTATGGGACATTTATCAATCACTATAATTGAAAGTGCAAGACAGCACAATAAGTTTGGTCATTGTCATATATAAAGTAGCGCTGTATGGAGGGGAATTCAGTAAAGCTACCTGTATCAGACGCTGGCGCAGTTACCGATTTCTCCCATTTTGGCATTTATTGGTTATATCAGTTATAATAAATCTTATTATGTGGCATTTATCGATTCGATTCTATTAAAATAGAAACATATAATTGTTTTCACTTGTTTCTGACACACACAAAACTCGATTTATAACGGGGATTTCGTTCAGTTACGCAAAGTTGGTACCAATCTTCTCTATTATTCTACAAGCACACGTGATATAACTCATACTTAATAATGCATAGTTATTTCTTACATAACATTTCCAGTTTTTTAAATAAATAAATGCTCCATAAGGGTGATCTCGGTAATTCTACACGTTGAAGCTTCCACTTGCTCTTGTCAAGACCGCATTTCCGCGTTTGAAATGGTATATATTTTATTAATCTAACTTGTGGATACCGAATGTCAGAGTTACATAAAACCTATTCACACCGTTTTTGCCTTATTTCATTTCCGCTTTTTTTTCCGAACAAATCAAACGAAACTCGTTGAAAAAAATGAGAACTAGGCATTCGATCTCAAAGGTGGATTAAAAGCGTTCATTGGTGACATCACATGTCTGCACATGTGTAGATACCGTTATTAATATAATATATCACGTGTCACCTTCTAATAACATGTATAATGGCAATAAAGTGCATTACTATCAGAGTAATAAAACACAGCACAAATTGGGCTTCATGCTGGGTTTTATTTCTCTTTAAGTAATGCAGATGAACCTCGCTTCTGTATATTAATGATCTAGTAACTGATAAAACTATTTTTTTTAAACGTGAAATATTATGTGATAATCAGATCGATAACATAAACTATTTAAATCCGATAAAAATATATTATAATTGTCTTTGACAGTGTTGACGTTCAGTTGTTCGTGGTGACGACCGCATGCATTTATACATCTCTTACACTTCTCAAGATCTCTTTTCAGCTTTGGAAACGATATAAATTAAATGTCACCAACTATTCTTTCAGGATATCAATTGTCCGAGTTACATAGTCCCCATCGACACCGTTTAACCATTTTTAATATACTTTTTTTAAAGAGGAAAACAAAAGAAACTCGCTAAAGTAAAAGTGAACTTATACATAGCTTGTCTAGAAAATGGCGGACAGTTCGTTGCTAACTAACGCGCCTGATTAATTGATCGCTGATTGGTAGATCAGTTCTTAGATAAGAACTTGATTGACAGGCGGCGTCATGTCAATTGGTCAATTTGCTGACTAATTATTTATTGCAAACAGTTTTCAAACTAATTGTGACAGTGAACTTGACCCTTCACCTAGTGACCCCAATTTCAATAGGGGTTTTCTACTGTCCAAGGCCTATGCCTATGTAAAGTATCAAGCCAATCGGTCAATTTGTTGACAAGTTATTGATCGAAAACAATTTTCACATAATTGTAACACTGACCTAGTGAATCAAATTTCAATAGGGGTCATCTACTTTCCAAGGCCAATTCACATGTGCAGCATCAAGCCAATTGGTAAAGTTGTCGACGAGTTTTTAATGGTATGTCTTATTCCTATGCTTCATTAGTTGCTATTAAAACACTTGATGATGGTCGTGTTAGATACCTATGCTTCATTGGTGGCCATTATACATGTGTATAACTTGGACTACAGTCCTGTTGTTAAATACCTATGCTTCATTGGTGGCCATTATACAACTCGGACTAGTCCTGTTGTGTAATACCTACACTTGTAAAACAAGAAACCATCAGAGACGGGTGATGCTCCCCAAAGGTTTTTTTTGACACAATTTTGCACTATATATTCAGATAAAAGGAAACGTCTAGCAGTTGGGGGGACAAGAATTGCACTATATGTACAGTTAATGGAAAATTTCAAAGGGCTATTATTCTGTGAAAAATCATCCGACCAGAACCGGCTGATAATATGCACATCTCCTCTTAGTAGTGAAGCTTCCCATAAAGTTTAATTGGATTCCGGTCATTTATTGCTGAGAAATAGCCCGGACAAAAAATGTGCACGGACGGACGGACGGACACACGCACGGACGGACGAAGCAGCGACTATATGCTCCTCCCCAAAAAAAATTGAGGGAGCATGATAACATAAAAGGGTATTATATGCTATTACAAAATTATTTTTAAAATGTATTACCGTGGTGTTACCTTTATTCCAAATGGCATATTTTTAATTCCAAGTCACTATGTGCAATGTATGTTTACATACAACTTTCTTACGATTCTTAAGATTATTTTATCGCAAAGTTTTTCTTATTCATTCAACTTTAAAAATCATTATGAAAGCATTTAATCCTAATGCATTCTATTCCATCAACAGGATATCATCCAAGCAAACTACTCTGTTAGTTTACAAAGCTGCTACTGTATGAACTGTGCAAGTCTGCAGACAAATCCCTTCCTTTACTACATAGGTAAACTATGGCATTCTTACCAACTAGAAGTATACACAGATACTAACAATAATTCAAAGAACATTTAGATGGGAAAGTAAGCTTTGAGCAAATGAAGTCCATACAGATTTATGCTCAACATCAAAAGTGTTTATGGGCCATGTTCATGAAAAATGCCAAAAACAAACAATCAGCATTCCCAGAACTCCACCTACATTCTTCATTGCCTTTCAATATGTGAGCACAATATTCATGAAATGACACTTCACCTTTACAAGATCCAGCTAAATAAGGCACAATATCATGGTGTATAACCATATTGGTCCCCCTCTTGGATGAGGTACCGGTCATTCTATGATAGAAACATGCTTCTGTGTGGACGGTCATCCACAAAACAACAATTTGTTGTTAAAATGGGACACGGGTCATTTAAAGTAAGTATTGTACGGAACATTACATGCATTCTGATTTGTAGTTATATGTTTATTTTCTTTGCTCCGTTAGTGATAACTTATATATAATATACTTATTTTCAACGCTAGATGTGGCCTGGTAGCATAGATTAAACAAGATACAAAAATGCATGTTTTTATTTTGTGTGTGGCAATACCACCCATGTGAATTTTCCGCGACAACATCCGAACATTGAAGAGCAAACGCAAGAATGGCTTCGGGCAGCTTTTGAGAACAATGTCATGCTTCCAACACTTCCCAAAGCCAATGTCACGTTCACTCATAAATGAAAATGTTGAATTTATGGAGAAAAAAAATTGAAGCTGTTTTCAGCATGAATTAATTGCCTGCAATATCTAATGTATACCATCACATTGAAGTAGTGCGCCAAATTTTGTAGGAATCATCTCAAGAGTGCTGGCCCCTTAATTGCATGAATCTGAGTAATTATCTCTGTATGATGCTTTTGTATGGAATTTCATGAAATTTAAAATTAATGTGTATTATTTTACTTGGGTGGTTTTTATTCAAGGTTTGCTAGGATGACTCACATTTCAGAGCTATAGGCCTTTTATTGATAGAACTTAAAGTTGTGAAGTCATGTTCTTATGACAATTGTAGAGTTTTTTTTGGTCTCAGAAATGTGTCCGTACAATGTTGGGCAAAGAATAACTTGGTCCTTTGCATACAATTAATCCTGTTCTTGTGATCCCTATATACCTTACCAGATATCAAAAGAAAATTCATCCCCCCCCCTTCCAGAATGCAGCCACGGCACATGGGCTTATTTAAATTTTTCACTAGATCTGTTTTCAGAATATCATTTCAAAGAAATTTAGATATGCATATAACATATTGCTAGCAAATCCAATTCTCACCATGCCAGGGATGTTCAGGGTTATGCAATGCTTAGAAGTTTGTAAGTTTGAACTTGTTGTTTTCTGTTGTACACTGATATCACTTCAAATGGTGCATTTTTCATTCCATGAAGTTATTTACCCAAAGATTTTTCCCTAAACACTAACAGATCTCTGATGTACCATTTTATTACCATGAGGCTGAATGCACATTATCTCATATTGAATAAACAATGCCCAATTACACTTTAACTCTGGCAGAAAATGGGAAGCGAAATACATGTTCTAAACAAGAGATGTGTTTGTCAGAAACACAATTTCAATATATCATTTGGCAGGTTTAGATATTATCTCCCTTTTAAAGATTATTACTTCCCTTGGATTGTATTTTTTTTACTTTTGACCTTGAAGGATGACCTTGACCTTTAACCACTCAAAATCTGCAGCTTCATGAGATACACATGCATGCCAAATATCAAGTTGCTATCTTCAATATTGCAAAAGATTCAATAAGTAATGACCAAACTTTAACGAAGGGTAAAGTTTTAGGAAAGAAAAATACAATTTTATTTGACCTTTGACCTTGAAGGATGACCTTGACCTTGACTTTTCACCACTCAAAATGTGCAAATGTCAGGGTTATAGATTTCACAGCAACAAGGTGTTGGTCTGTATATAGGACAGCTTTTATAATTAAGTGGCTCTCTGGCAGGTTGATGATGAGATCTAATGTGTATTAAGACTGTTGGTGGAGTGGTGATATTTGCTGGAGAGAATTCTTCTGTCTGTTTCTGTTGAATATGTCAGCCTTTCCAGTCTGATTAGGCACCCAGTAAAATAAGATTGTGAAGATTTCTTTTCTTATAGAAAGAAGAATTGAAACACTTTAATAAAGGTTCAATTAAACCTTTAAAAGAAGTTCTGTAATAAAGCTCCGCCAAAAATATCCAAAATGATGTAAAACAAGAGATGGGTTTGTCAGAAACACAATGCCCCCTATTGCGCCGCTTTGAAGCCATATATTTGACCTTTGACTTTGAAGGATGACCTTGACCTTTCACCACTCAAAATGTGCAGCTCCATGTGATACACATGCATGCCAAATATCAAGTTGCTATCTCCAATATTGCAAAAGTTATGACCAAGGTTAGTTTTGGGACACACACATACAATGAATGAATGAATGAATGACTGACTGACAGACAGACAGACAGGCCAAAAACAATATACCCCTGATCATTCGATCCAGGGGCATACAAAGTTAAGTAAAAATGGATGCTATTAAAAGGCGGTGGTATTAAAATATGGTGTGTTGTGTGTCATTCAGCTATCCGAATATACCCACTACCAAGTTTTAATTTAATGAACTTAAAAGAAGTTATTTTAAAGAAAGAAATGGTTATAACTTTTCTATTAAAAGGCGTGTGACCTTGACCATAGGGACAGGGGTCTTGCATGATAATGATAAACAATTGCATCGAGGCATTTGAAAATCCCTTGATGTATGGTAGAATCCTAACAAAATAAGGCATATATAATCAAAATGTGTAACTTTAATTTTGACCTCAGTTTGTGACCTTGACCCTAGAGGCATGAGTCTTTCCTGTGACGCACAGAAATATAAGGTAGAGATATAGTAGAAAGCTATTAAAGAATCCCTCGACTCAAAGCGAAATAATGGCTAAATTATTAATAATTCATCAAATTTGTGATCTTTGACCTCTATGTGGGACCTTGACCTTGACTCTAGGATTCTTGCCATTGCATGTGACTCAGCCCTAGATGATTGAGAACAACTGTGGCAAGTTTCATGGGTGTGATTGTATGTACTGGAGAAACAGCTAAAGAAAGAACACAAACCCATATAAAAAGTGTATTTTCAAGAAAAAAAGGCCATAAATCCCGTATTGAACGATTGTTTGCAACACAATTTGACATGAATCATCCTTTTATTTATATATACACTCATACCAAGTTTCAATGAAATCTACCAAATAAGTTTTAAAAAGTGGCTCCAGACACAAAAGCCTGCTTATTTTTAAGTACAAGAGGGCCATAATTCTGTTATTTTTTAAAGTGAATTGCGAAGGCATTTGACATGCATCATCCTCTATTTCATATTTACACTCATACAAAGATTCAATTAAATCAGCCCAAGCAGTTTTTAAAGATAAGTGTTTTTATCGTGTTATATTTTTTTATTGTTTACTAAAATACATTCATTTAGCTTGATTGCTGGTTTACCTGGTGCTGTTGGTCCTGGCTGCAGGTGTCTTTGTCTCTCTGCACAATGCTTGAAGTTGAGTTGCAGCTACCATCAGTACAGTCAACAGACTCCTCGTCAGCCACAACACTATCACCCACATAGATTGGTGATGGCTGCTCTAAAACAGTGAACGTAGCATTTAATTTTGAGAGTGATGACATTTGGTTATTAACTGTTTGCATTTTTTTCATCTGTCCAGAACAACTGATTGTGTAGGTATGTGCCAAATCAGTCCTAGCTTCCAAACTGTTCAAGTGGCTTTGCCCACTTACACTTGTATTGTCATACAGTTCTGTGTATGTCTTTTTAAAGTCAAAAGCAGGAAAAACAGTGTAAGTAGCCTTTGGATTGTTAAAATCAATGTGACTCCTGTCACTACTGCTTTGATGCCACCTACTACAACCAGGTGAGCAAGCCCATCCGACTGTGTATGTAGCATCTGCTGCATGGAGTGCTTTCTTTTTTGGCTGACTTGTAGTTACATGGCCTACATCCCCCATGCTAATGTCAATATCTGTATTACTAAACAGCCTAAAAGTTTTATCAGGTCCATCAGATACTGCAGATTCTTTGGACTGCCTTGTAGATTTAACACATGTTGACCCATTAGAAGTCAATTCTTGAAGTGGACTTAACATCTTTTTGTGTATTTCAGCATTTATTTTTGGAATAAGACTCATGCATGCATTGATGTCAGTAGAAATTCTTGTCTGGACATAATGTTTTTTATTTGGATTGAAACATTTCATGAAAGGGAAAATAGGTTCAATGCTGTTTAAGTTAGTACAATTCCCTTTTGGCACAACATTTCTTGGTACATCTATATCAGCAGCCCATTCTTTACTGTTCAAATCACCATTTGAATCTGACAGATATGACAGTCTTGTACTTCTATTAAGATTGAAATATTGCTTTTCTGATATGTTACAACTATTTTCTTTAATATCTGAATCTCCATATCTAACACTTCTATCAAAAGTAACATTTACAAAATTTTCTGCAGTTCTTTTATCAATGTAACATGTATTTCCACCTTGTGTGGTCTCTGCAATATTATACACAGGACTATCTATGTTGTCATCTGATAGGTCACTCAGTCCTCTATGCCCCAAGCCTGCGGTTGCACCATCCTCACATCCTGAAGAAGATGGCATCTCATCAGAGATATCCAGATTCTCCATACTGACAATAAAACTATCATTAAGGCTTCTCTCCCCACTGCTTCTGCTTTCAGGTCTGCTTTCATTTCCATCACCATACTTGGGCGATGACCAGTTACCAGAATTAAAAAGAATCCTTTTACTGGGAGAAAAAATTCTTGCTCTGAAGTTACTTTCTGACATAAAAGTATTCATTCTACTATTATTTTTATGCAGATTTGTTTGTAAACAATCACTGTTCAAACCTGTATGAACTTCTGTTGAGTTTGATGAATGTGATTCAATCTGTACATCTGTTTCCTTTTTAAACTTCAGCTTCTGATTTTCTTTTAAATAATCAGTTATGCTCTTATTAAAACCAGTGTTTTTAAAATGTTTGCAATCAATAATGTTGTAACCCCGATTATCTAATACATCCGCTGTTTTTATGTCATTGGTGGCTGTATTGGTGGCTGACTGAATATCAGGCTTCGAGTCAGAACCAGGATTATGCATATTGTTATCAGTGATAATGTAAGTTGTATTTTCCCTTGCTCCAAGAGAATCTACCACTGCTGCAGAACAAGATGAGAAAGAAGTGTTACACACAAATGTTAAATTACACATATGAAAGGTTGACACTTCAGGAACCACAATGGATGATACAGTAAACAGATTTCCAGCAGACATATTAATCACTGATGAATTATCAACACAAAGTGAATTAAAAAACTCAGAGGTAGCAGGTAAATGGGAAAGAGGTTCTGAAGGTTCAATATTGGAGGATGTCATTTTCTCACAGTCAGAGATAAAAGCTGATACTGAAAGTTTAGATGTCAAGTCAGCAACATTACATTCAGCAACAAAGTCAGAAGTGGGAAGGGCTGTAGATATTGGCTTTCTCATCACATAATTTTCTGTAGCACAGATAGATTTCACTAAAATGCTAGCCTCACAGATTTGTGATTCAGAGGTAACAGAATGACAAGCAACTGGAGGTTGGTGAAGATGGAGTTCCAGTTGATTGGAAGTGTAAGGGCCTGGTACAGCTGCACCAGCGCTGTCTACTGACAGGAGATGAAAGGGAGAGTGTTCTTCATGAAAACTGGCACATCTATCACAATGAGAGCAGTTCTTACTGTGCTGGACTAATGCAGATTGGTGAACTACACACACTTCGGGCACTCTTTCAACTGCATGTAATGAGCTCTTTAAATCTCTGAAATAACAAAAATATTGGGATAAAGTCATGCAAATGCGTTCCAATTATATGAGTCTATTAAATACAGCGGTTAATGGCTACAACAGTTCTACCATGAATACCTGTTGAAAAAAGGTTTCAATTTACATCTGTATGATTAAAATTTGAACAAAAATAACTTTTTCCTTTGACAATATATTGCAGTACAGAGCTAAGTTCTGCTGATATAACTTAAACTAGTGGATAATCCTCAATACTTTTTGTGGTAATGACCTGTACTTTTCAGTGAGGGACAAGTATTTCAAAATTGTATTTGGTGTAAAATATTCTTTAAAAGTATGTTTTGTTACAGTTGTCATGAAAAAGAAGACAAGACAACTAGCAGTTCATGTTAATACATCCGCTTCTACTACCATATATCCAATAATCAATGTTAAAAACATTAAAATAGCTCTTGATTATCTCTGAAATTCTCGAAGCTTGCATTTTGAAACAAGGACACTTACGAACAAGGCAAGCCCACTAAACATTTGTACTGATCATGTTGTTCCAAACATAAACATGTAGGACCCCATTTACAACAAAGTTGCACCAATACTCCTGCGATCTCTTGATCTTAAAATTATTAGGGGTCATACTTCATCAAGACCAACTGCATACATCTCTCTGTATATATATATGATCATAAGAATTCTCTAGATTTTTTCTGGAAGCAATATTTAAGTTTCAAGTTATATTGATCTTCCACCTGTTGACCTCTTAATCAAAATGCATCTTTCTATTCTTCAAAGTGAGCAGCATACAAATTTTGATGATGCAAAGTCATATTGTCTCCAGATATTATGCAGAAACAAATTAATTATGCAGGTGCCTGTGACCATGACCTTTGACCTGATGACTTCAAACCTTATAGGCCTCGTCCTTTCCACTCAACAAATCATTATGCCCCTTTACATAATCATAGGTCATAGTGTTCTTAAAATACAGAATGAGAAATTACCTATTACATGTCCTATGACCTAAACATTTGACTTGGTAACCTAACAATCTAAAAGCGTCTTCCCTTTTACCCGTGTAACAACAAGAGTTCCGAGGTCGGAGACATATGCCCCCCAAACAGGGCTTTGAACTAGTGATCCTTATTTCAATAGGGGTCATCTACTGTCCACAAGGCCAATGTACATGTTAAGTATCAAGCCAATTGATCAATTCGTTGACGAGTTATTGATTGGAAACGATTTTCACTCTTATTGCGACAGTGACCTTGACCTTTGACCTGGTGACCCCAATTTCAAAAGGGGTCATCTACTGTCCAAGGCCAATCCACATGTGAAGTTTCAAGCCAATGGGTCAATCCATTGACGAGTTATTGATCGGAAACAAACTGATATACCCACAGACAGACAGACCGACCGACATCCAGAAAAGCAATATACCCTCTCTTCTTCGAAGAGGGGCATAATAAAGCTAATTTTCATAATCACAGTTCAAAGAATTCTCAAGATATTGAATGGAAACTCAATTTCAGTTTTCAACAATATTTCAATCATACCACAGCGGACAGTTTACCAACTTACACTTCTGGGTTAGCTATTACTATTTGCACAAACTTATGCCAGTATATGACAACTTCCTACTTGAATCTGAACAAGAACTGTCACCATAGGATGACTTATGCCCCCTATAAACGCTTGATAAAAGTTATTAGCTTTTTTTGAAACCTAAACGCAGATTTCAAAACCTAAACGCGGACCCTAAGTTCAAGGTCACAGGGGTCAAGATTTGTGTGCGTATGGAAAGGCCTTGTCCATATACACATGCATGCCAAATATGAAATTGCTATCTGAAGCGACATAGAAGTTATAAGCATTTTTCGAAACCTAAACGCAAAGTGTGACGGACAGACGGACGGACAGTCCGATCAATATATGCCCTCCTTCGGGGGCATAAAAAGGGTTATATACAGATGTATAAATGGCTGTATACAGGATTTCATGACCATTGCCCATATTGTTAAAAGTCCAGGCCAGGGGATAGAACAAGTCATCCTCTGATTTGTAGTGCAGCAGGGCATTTATTGTTACAAGCCCATGTGACCTTAACTTTGATCTGTTGACCTCAAATCCAAATCCATATCCATCATACCAATTTGCAAAGTTGTAGGTCAGAGCTTTCTCTAGATATTGCATGGTAACAATTGGTCTACAAACCGACCTACCGACCATGGGACAAGCGTTAAAAAATATACCCTTGCTTCCTTTAAATCCCGAGCCAGATAAGGATGTAGGCTTCCTACAAACAAAATATAAGTTCACTCCATAAAAACATTCAATTCATTTCCAATAAGGCCTGCATGTAAGCTACCAATGCACAAACATTGAAGCACTACAGATCAATCAAAGTTCAAGTTATTGAAAGGAAACAGTTTTTCCATTTTTAGTAACACTGACCTTCACCGGAATGGTGCCAAATGGAATCGGAAGCTAAGTATGCATGTAAGCCACCTACATATAAAATTTCAGAGCAATTCCTCTATCCAAACTCAAGTTATTGAGCAAAAACCATTTTCCTATCTTTAAGTAACGGTGACCTTGATCATGACAAGGAGATCCCCAAATATTTTCCTAAGCTATGTACATGCCAGCTTTCTATATCCAAAATGTCAAGATTGCAAACTAAAGTTATTGACCAGAACCACCTGTTTGATGCCGCCCATCCACCATCACCTGATCTAATAAACCATTATTTTAAAATCCGTGATTGGATAAACAATCTAGACAGACAGACACACAAACATACCAGCAAACAAATCACCTCCAGATGCACTGTATATTATATAAAATGCCACATATGAGGCAGGGGAGGAGGGGGGTTAAAACAATCAAAGCATTTCATACAATCACCATCATACTATCATCATACAAACATCACAAGTGAAGTATAATCACAGAACACAAACTATAATCCAAGTGTTCTTCTTGATCTGTCTTGAAAATTGTAAACAAAGTTCCCTAATATTCAATCAATAGTGCTAATTGCAGCTGTAGAAACTTGAGAATAATTATTTCAAAAATAGAGATGTGATTGTATTATTTAATTCCAAATAGTTTGAAAATTATTTAATAAATAGAATGCTTATCCATTTTTGTTATTATTGGTCTAATTCAGGGGCCAAAATAAACCCCATTTCCAATCTCAAAAAAGAACATTTTTCCGAAATGAATACCTTATATTACAATTTAAGGCCCCAACACCCATTTTTAATAAATAATTCTAAATTCAGTTCCACTTCCTCTCTGGAATATAAATTGAACCTTACAAAACATAATGTTAAAAACTTGATTTCTAAATTTTATAGTATCTGTTATCCCCCTTTTTTTCCCCTAATTTAAGTAAAAAAGACCTTACTTTTCCTACTACAATGAGACTCAAACAGGTGTGTAAATGTTTACACATTGATTTTCACTATATGATATCTCATTTACATGTTTTATATAATCTGTATGTTATAAGAGAGAAAATGACAGCTTAACAAATATGTAGTACAAGGAAATACCCCTGTATGTCATCAGCTGACCCATCAGCAAAGTCTTTATTATTGTCCCTGTCAAAGCTCTCAATGGTGCTAGAGTGACCAGAGTCACGGGTGGAGCTCCCAGTACAGCTGCCTCTGCTCTCAAGGTCACTAGGTGTGATACTCCAAACATCCACAGAACAGCCAGCATAGCTGGAACAAAGTGCATTACCCATGATTGATCGTGTATATTAAAGGGTGGGAGACCAACTGAAATATCAATCAAAGAGCATGAGCAGGTTTATATTGCTAAAAAAAATAAAACACAAAAAACAACAAAAGAATATTTTTATTATAACATGAACTGTGTTTGTGATTTATGCACCCTACTGTACTTTGAAGCCTCAGCAGATATTTTAGAGAAAATTGTGAAGTCCGAGGACTGTAACTTCGTAAAAAATCAAAGGACCTGAATCAATGGCGAACTTTATCTGTTAGTCATGTAGGCAGGACTCACACATTAAAAATAAGGTCAGTATCTGAAAGTGTTTAAAAACAAGAGGGGATGAAAGGCCCAAAATCGGTCACATGAGATACAAAGGAACTGACCTGTTCTGCGCAGCCCAAGATATTATAAGAACAAAAGTTCCGACCAAGTTTCATGAAAAACTGAACAATAAATGTAACTTTTAGAGCGCTAACAAGGTTTTACAATAGCTTTATTAGGATAACTTTCCCCTACCCCTTGCAGTCATTTTTTTCAACAGACCAGTACTGTTTTCGAACTTAACTGAGATATCATGACAACAAATGTTCTGCCCAAGTTTCATGAAGATTAGACAATAAATGTGACGTTCAGAGTGTTAACAAGTTTTTTGCAATAGCCATATGAGAATATATGCCCCGCCCCTGGCCGCCATGTTTTTCAACCAACAGAAACCATTTTCAAACTTGTCCAAGATAGACGGCCAAGCCCCCCCCCCCCCTGAACTATAAATGTAACTTAAAGAGCGCTAACAAGGTTTTACTATAGCCTTATTAGGATAACTTTCCCCTACCCCTTGCAGTCATGTTTTTCAACAGACCAGAACTGTTTTCGAACTCAATTGAGATATCATGACAACAAATGTTCCGACCAAGTTTCATGAAGATTAGACAATAAATGTGACGTTCAGAGTGTTAACAAGTTTTTTGCAATAGCCATATGAGAAAAAATGCCCCGCCCCTGGCCGCCATGTTTTTCAACCAACAGAAACCATTTTCAAACTTGTCCAAGATAGACGGCCAACCCCCACCCCCCCCCCCCCCCCCTCCTACCCCCCTGTCAATTAACAAACACAGATTCTTCATACCATTACAATTTATCTCTCGGTAAAGGTCAACTTGCATATATCTTCTCAGATTATTGCATATTGCAACAAGAATATCAGTGAAACTGATGGATGCTCCCCTATGATGCGCTTTGTCAATAACCACCTTAAAAAAATATATGATTAGCCTCGGTGACCTTGACCTTGACCCCAGTGACCTCAAGCCTCATCAAAAGGTAGAGGTCCATGCAAGGTATGTACATGCCAAATATGAAAGAGATCGGTAAAGAATTGAAGGTGCTATGAGAAACTGTAACAAAAGTGTGACGGAAAAATCTATTATTAGCCTCGGTGACCTTGACTAATATTAGCCTCGGTGATCTTGACCCCAGTGACCTCAAACCTCATCAAAAGGTAGAGGTCCATGCAAGGCACGTACATGCCAAATATGAAAGAGATCAGTCAAGAATTGAAGGTGCTATGAGAAACTGTAACAAAATTGTGACGGAAAAATCTATTATTAGCCTCGGTGACCTTGACCCCAGTGACCTCAAACCTCATCAAAAGGTAGAGGTCCATGCAAGGTATGTACATGCCAAATATGAAAGAGATCGATAAAGAATTGAAGGTGCTATGAGAAACTGTAATAAAAGTGTGACGGAAAAATCTATTATTAGCCTCGGTGACCTTGACCGCAGTGACCTAAAACCTCATCAAAAGGTAGAGGTCCATGCAAGGTACCTACATGCCAAATATGAAAGAGATCGGTAAAGTATTGAAGGTGCTATGAGAAACTGTAACAAAAGTGTGACGGAAGGAAGGAAGGAAGTAAGGAACTACAAACTGGCAACTATATGTACACCGAAAATATTTCGGGGAGCATAACAATCTGAACACATCAAAACAACAATCTGTTCTAATGCACACACTGTTTCATTTAAAACCAAACAAAGTCTGACTTTTTAGTTCAAATGTTCAAGTATTTTAGTAAAGATTAACTGTGATTGGTAGATTGCAGTAGGCAATATTGAACATGACTGTATACATTCTGACAGAAATTGGGTCGTTTTAGGACACACAATTATTAATGATTTTTTAGCTGTTGTTTTTTTTCAAGATGGAAGCTTAATCTCCATGAGAATAAGTCTGTATAAGGATAAGTCTGACAAATGCATTGAATATATGCAAACTAAACAGAATAGCTATATAAACAAGCAAAATTCTTTAAATATATATCCCACGAAAAATAAATTTTGTTAATTGATGGATGCAGAACAAAAAGAAAAGGTTATTTGAAGGACTGTACCTTTTCTCACTTATTTGTATTAACATCATATAAAAACAACATAGTGAAATAATTTTCATTTAGAAATATTTAAGAAAGTGTAAGGTTGTGCTTCTCATGCTTGGCATTTCTACCCATTGATAAATTATATTAGTAGTAGTTTTATTTTGGCACTGATACACACATCATGGTAAAATAAAAACAAATAGATACATACTAACAAATACTGATGAATGACTAAGTAATACATGGCATAATATAACAAATAAAAGATCAAATAAATAAATAATAACCATGAAATGCTAATGATTACCAGGGATAACACAAAAAAGTGAAAATGATTTCACTTATTTCCATTGTGGTCCCAGATATTGACAGCAAGCCTCAGAAAGTCATGTTACTTGTATCAATGGTAATTACCATGTAAGCACAAAAGTACTAGTTCAGTTAGGAATGCTTAATGAGATCACATTATATATATCACATGTTTACGAGCATCACATTTGATGTTGCATCCCAGATGTGTCAGTCATACTTTAATGCAACTACTTTAAAGACATTACATATTATTTAAAATATACAATGATGTAAGATCAATATGAAGTCAAGTAAAACATGGTCATTTAATAACTAAAATTGGAATAAAACAGGTACACAAGTGCTGTTTGTAAAACATGCATGCCCCCCATATGGGCTCTCCGTTGTAGTGACAGCCATTGTGTGAATATGTTTTTTGTCACTGTGACCTTGACCTTTGACCTAGTGACCTGAAAATCAATAGGGGTCATCTGCCAGCCATGATCAATGTACCTATGAAGTTTCATGACCGTAGCCATTAGCGTTCTTGAGTTATCATCCGGAAACCATTTTACTATTTCAGGTCACCGTGACCTTGACCTTTGATATAGTGACCTGAAAATCAATAGGGGTCAACTGCTAGTGATGATCAATCTACCTATCAAGTTTCATGATCCTAAGCATAAGCGTTCTTAAGTTATCATCCAGAAACTATTTAACTATTTCGGGTCACCGTGACCTTGACCTTTGACCTAGTGACCTGAACATCAATAGGGGTCATCTGCGAGTCATGATCAATGTACCTACAAAGTTTCATGATCCTTGGCATAAGTGTTCTTGAGTTATCATCCGGAAACCATTTTACTATTTCGGGTCACCGTGACCTTGACCTTTGACCTAGTGACCTGAAAATCAATAGGGGTCATCTGCCAGCCATTATCAATCTACCTACAAATTTTTATGATCCTAGGCATAAGCGTTCTTGAGTTATCATCCGGAAACCATTTTACTATTTCGGGTCACTGTGACCTTGACCTTTGACCTAGTGACCTGAAAATCAATAGGGGTCATCTGCGAGTCATGATCAATCTACCTATCAAGTTTCATGATCCTAGGCCTAAGCGTTCTTGAGTTATCATCCGGAAACCATTTTACTATTTCGGGTCACTGTGACCTTGACCTTTGACCTAGTGACCTGAAAATCAATAGGGGTCATCTGCGAGTCATGATCAATCTACCTATTAAGTTTCATGATCCTAGGCTTAAGCGTTCTTGAGTTATCATCCGGAAACCATTTTTCTATTTTGGGTCACCGTGACCTTGACCTTTGACCTAGTGACCTCAAAATCAATAGGGGTCATCTGCGAGTCATGATCAATGTACCTATGAAGTTTCATGATCCTAGGCCCAAGCGTTCTTGAGTTATCATACGGAAACCACCTGGTGGACCGACCGCCCGACAGAGCGACCGACATGTGCAAAGCAATATACCCCCTCTTCTTCAAAGGGGGGCATAATAATTAAAGCCTAGTTAAAATGACTGTGATAAAATCAACTGGCGATTAAGTGGGTTTTGATGGCTTGCTTAAACAAGTGGGAAGATCCGATATCCCTAAGTGATTGTGGGAGACTATTCCACAGAACAATACCATTGTAAGCAAAAGATTTCTTACCAAAACTTCCAACTTTTGGTAAAGAAAATCTCCCAGTGTCACAAAAACTATAACAACTATCAAGTGAACCAGTCACAGGGAGTGCAGACACTCTAGATCTGGTACAACGGTCATGGGCCAAATTCAGGGGTACAAAATGCTCCTTAAGATATTCAGGGCATGTGTCTGACTTAATCTTATGCACATGACATAGATTTAATTGATCTACTCTCTTAGAAACAGGTAACCAGTTCAGTGACTTTAATTGTTCAATACCTACATGAGACCTGCTATGCATATTAAGGACAAATCTGATCAATTTATTTTGGGAAGTCTGAAGCCTAGGTTTCCAATAAAGAGTCAAACTAGGGTACCAAAAAGAACATAGTCAAAATGACATTGTAAAAGGGACATGACCAAAGTTTCCTAGTGTGAAGATCAAAATATTTACTCTTCCTATATAAGTACTTTAACCGGGCATTTGACTTTGTAACCACAGACCTTGCAATATCATTGCATGAAAGATTTTGATCCAGAAGTGCACCAAGATACGTAACTGAACTTGTGGCTTGAATATTCGTACCATTACATAAAATATTTAAAGTACTTTGTGACCTTAACTTAGGCTTTGAACCAAAGAGTATGGATTCTGTCTTACCAAGATGAAGAGATAGCTTGTTATCTATAAGCCATTCACTTACACGCTCCATCTCTGAAGATAAAAGAAATTCAATGTCGGCTATATTTTTACCATGAACAAGGATCCCTGAGTCATCAGCATATAGTAAAAGTTTGTTTTTTACCACTGCCGACATGTCGTTAACGTAGATCAAAAATAGCAGGGGGCCTAAAATTGAACCTTGGGGTACGCCACATGTGACAGAAGCCATGTTGGAATAAATACCTGATACATCAACTAATTGATGTCGATCAGAGAGATACGACTGGAACCAAAGGACAGCATTTGAACTGAGACCAATTGCTTTTAATTTCATTATCAAAATACTGTGATTTTCGGTGTCGAAAGCCTTCTGCAAATCCAGGAGAACCATTTCAACCATATTACCTTTATCCATTTGAAACTTAACGAAATCTGAGACACATTACACACATTAATGAAGCCTGATGTTGAAATGTTGAAATCTTGTAGGGTATCTGAGATAAAGCCCTGAAAAGTTACTACATCATACCAAACAAGAGATGTGTTCGTCAGAAACACAATGCCCCCTATTGCGCCACTTTGATTATTTTTTTGACCTTTGACCTTGTAGGATGACCTTGGCCTTGAACTTCCACCACTCAAAATGTGCAGCTTCATGAGAACGCCGCTTTGAATTTTTGTTTTTTAACTCTCTATGTGACTGTTAATTGCGTTAATAGTTACAACTAATAAGGTTTACAATTTTAATCTTACCTTATTAACTTTTAATTATGACTTTTATGTCATCCTCAAAATTAGACTGCCTTTGTTTAATTATATATATATTCTTAAATATTAAGGCGTAAGTTAATATAATAACATGAATAGAATTTAAAACGAGAAATATATAGAAAAACGTTTGCCGTTATCAAGGCTCGAACCATTGAACGTCATTACATGGATTACACAGTTATTGCTGTTACCACTCGGCAATCCGGACTGTTATACGATGTCTGCTTTTTATACTTTATTTATATAAGTGATCTACGCGTTGTTACTCAATTTAAAGGAATTATCATAAACTAGCTTCTCTACAAATTTTAACGGAATTAACATAAACAAGCTATTCCAATATATTCAATCGTTTAGAGTGTGTAACACTCGTTTCGAGTGTGTAACACTTTATAATTTATAAATCAATTTCAAATGATCAGTATTCATAAACTAAACTGTATTTCCATCATAAGTGTACACCATATAGTGTCATTTTGACAATCTGTGAACAATGCCCTTCAGGGCTTTCCTTTCTTTAGCCAAATTTGCATCGATATATATTATACAATTTTGTAACTTTTGCTATTTTATGATAATGGGTTTTAATGAAGAAAATGATGCAGCCAAATATATATTTCTTAAACCAAATGTTTCAACTTGCAGTTGTTGGCTAAATTTGGTAAATAAAGGTTTAATTGGTAAGAGGGCACACTTTTAATTTCACATATGCAAATGTAAAAACTACACAAAAATGATACAACTGTTTAATATGCATTTAAATAATATGTAAATTAATGGAAACAAATTTTTATAGTAAAATTCATTTTAATTAGTAATTACTTACCTGATATCATATGCTATTTACTCCGATAGGATCGTAATTTATCCGGAATTTTTCGTCTGAGGAATCCCACACTTTTCAGAAACCCGTCTAGTAGGACAGAGCGGTCACATTTAGTGCCGTGTAGCCGCACAACCAAAACGGGACAATACCTATAATCCACTCTTATTCCAATAAAAAATATGAAATATTAGACGAAGAGCGGGTTGGGAGGTGGGACTTACCGATATCAGGTAAGTAATTACTAATTAAAATGAATTTTACTAGAAAAATTTGTTTTAATAGCTTAATTACGTTACCTGATATCATATGCTGAATTTGCAGCTGAGGCGGGAAGGTTCGCGAAAATCTCCCCATCACAGCGGAACCCATATCTCGGGTTCTCAGCTAATCTTCGTTATTACGGTATTAACTTAATTCACGGATAAGC
This sequence comes from Dreissena polymorpha, assembly GCF_020536995.1. Taxonomy (NCBI): domain Eukaryota; kingdom Metazoa; phylum Mollusca; class Bivalvia; order Myida; family Dreissenidae; genus Dreissena; species Dreissena polymorpha. The sequence continues at coordinate 65,396,654 of NC_068358.1, read as the reverse complement.
GTAATATACCTATGCCGTAGAAGATACTACCGTTTGTGCAACCACAAGGGGGCCCAACAAATACAAGTTGTCCTGTTGGCACTCCAGAGAACGAAGATAAAAAGATGAAAAAGTAGTCTGATTCCTCCAGAAAGCAGATTGAAGCACGTCAGAGAGTGGGGTATGATTAATATATGCCCACGAAGCCGACATTGCTCGTAATTCATGCGGTCTAATCTTAAAAAGGGATGAATCCCTTGAAGAAAGAGAAGAGTAAGCCCTTTTTATAGTTGAGGCTACCCAACGGGAAATAGAAGCCGCAAACACATCGCCCCCCCCTTTTAAGGGAATGAAGAGTCTCTTACGAGAACCTCGAATAGACTTAACTCTACTAAGATAGAACTTCAAAGACCTGACAGGGCAGAGGAGTCTATCTTCATCTTCATTACCACAAGTTCTACAAAGACTTGGGACCTTGAAGGGTTTAGAAGCCATAGAGGGGAGTTGATTTTTAGCAAGGAATCCTGGCTGACACAACAAGGTGACAGAGCCATCGGAGGAATCAAAACGAAGATGGCTTTCTTCGATAGAAAGAGCATGAATTTCACTTCTACGTTTGGATGAAGCCATGGTAAGAAGGAAAACGGTCTTCCAGGTTAGGAACTGTGAAGAAGCCTGATTAAGGGGTTCATAGGGAGCTTTAATAAGCGATCCAAGAACACAAGCCAAATCCCATTTGGGGGTAAGAGAACGAGACACAGGACGTTTAAGTTCCATGGCTCGGATCAGTTCCGAAATGGCTGGGTCAGCACAGACTTGTGATGACTTACGAAAAGCCAAGGTATGCGAAAGCACAGATCTGTATCCTTTGATGGAGCTAAGAGAAAGTTTCTTATCATCAAAGAGATAGATTAGAAAATCCGCTATGCGTCTAGCAGAGGGATTGAGGGGATCAATTTTCCCTCGAACACACCAATTAGAGAAGAGTTTCCAGGGAGCATCATAGACTGCTCTGGTGGACTTTCTCCTTGCAGAGACAACGAGCGTTGAAGCCCTGACAGAAAAGCGTTTCTTCTGCAGGGATTGCCTGATAACGGCCAGACGTGTAAGTGGAACATGTCTGGATCCATGTGAAGTCTGCCTCTCTGAGATAGGAGATCTGACCTGTGTGGAAGTTCCCTGGGAAATTCGCACAGGAGACCGAGAAGGTCGTTGAACCAGGATCTCCTGGGCCACAAAGGGGCTATCAGGAGGATCCGGCAAGAGCTCACCCTGATTTTCCCTAAGATTTGGGGAATTAGAATGGGTGGGGGATAAGCGTAAGCGTCCAGTTGATCCCAATCGAACAAAAGCGCGTCTACCGCCCACGCTGCTGGTTTGTACACTGGACTCACATACAGAGGAAGTCTGTGGTTGTCTCTGGTCGCAAACAGGTCGACCTGTGGATAACCCAATGTGAGGAATATCTGATTGGCCACTTCCTGATGAAGTGTCCACTCCGATGGAAGTAACTGGTGTTTGCGAGACAAACGGTCCGCCAGGGCATTGAGACGACCTGGTATGTGTTTGGACAAGAGAGAGACGTTTAGGCTCTTGCAAAGAACAAGTAATTTCATTGTTTCCAGATACAGGGAGTGAGAGTGTGTCCCGCCCTGTTTCTGGATGTAAGCCACGACTGATGTGTTGTCTGTCGATAACATCACACAGGAGTCCCGAAGATGTGATTGGAATTGAGAAACAGCTAGAAAGACTGCTCGCATTTCGAGATTGTTTATGTGCAGGAGAGACTCCTGAGGAGACCACAATCCTGATAATGTCAGGCTGCGGGGTTCCAGGTGAGCGCCCCAACCTTCCATGCTCGCATCCGTTATGAGATGTAAAGACGGTTGCGGGGGAAGAAGCGGTACTCCTGCCAACAGGGTCTCCTCGTCTAGCCACCATTGAAGGTGGGGGACTAAGGACGGAAGGATGGGAATCTGTGTAAGCAGATTGTCTGGAGACCATTTCCATTGAGCTGAGAGATAGTGCTGAAGAGGACGTAGGAAGAGACGTCCCAACTGCACGAAGTCTGCTACCGAGCTCAAAATACCGTTGAGTGAGAGGAAATCTTGAGCTGTGATATGAGATTGGGACAGCACCCATCTGACCTTCAAAAGGAGGTCTGATATACGTTGCGGTGAGACCCTGACCCGATTGATGTGGGTCAGAAAATTCATTCCCACGAATATGAAATCCTGAGAGGGAATGAGGTCTGACTTGGCTACATTGAGAAGGAGTCCTAAAGAGAGGAGCTCCTTCCAAGAGAACTCTAGGTGTAGCAGAAGCAGTTGACGATCGAGCTGGTGTAAGAGCCAATCGTCAAAATACTGAAGCAGTTGAACCCCGTGTAATCGGAGGTGTGCGCTCACTGCGGCCATAAGTTTGGTGAAAACTCGTGGAGCCGTGGCCAATCCAAAGGGCATCGCCCGAAACTGGTAGACCTGGCCTCGAAAGGAGAAGCGCAGGTACTTCCGGTAGTTGGGATGGATAGGAACATGGAAGTATGCATCTTCCAGGTCCAAGGAAACCCCCCATTGCATGGGTTTGATGGAGCGCCGAATGAAGGCAGGAGTCTCCATCTTGAAAGTAGGTTTGACTAGAAACGTGTTGAACACTTTTAAGTCTATGACTGGTCTCCAGGAGCCGCTTTTCTTTTGAACAAGGAAAAGGCGACTGTAAAATCCTGGAGAACAAGGGTCGTGAACCCTTTCTACCGCCTGTTTTTCCAGGAGTCCGAGAATGGAGTCTGGAAGTTGCGGATGCGGAGATACCAGATCTATTGGGACGTGAGAGAGTGGGGGCCTCTTTTCGAATTGAAAAGTGAGGCCTTGTTTGACAAGAGAATGAACCCACGCGTCCGAAGTTATTTGGAGCCATCGATTTGCGAAGTGCATAAGTCTGGCCCCGACTGGTACCTCCGGCATCAGAGGTTGTGGCGGTAGAAAGTGGTATGACCTAGGGCTGACCTTTAGGAGGTCCACCCTTGCTGGAAGAAGGATTAAATGACTTCTTGTCCGCATTGGGTTTGCCCTTACTCCAATTTTGTTTTACAGAAGGCTTCCGATAGGAAGTTGTTCTGTTTTGAAAAGGAGGCCTATTAGTGGGCTGACGTGGAGCAGACGGACGCTTAGTAGGGAAACTGTCCCTTTTAGCGTTCTTGGCCGGTGGGGCTCCTGGGGGCTTAGAAGCAGGGCGCTTAAAAACCACAGGGCGCTGGCCAGAGTTGCTCCTAGCTAAGAAGGCATGTATCTGATCTTCACGATCAGCAGTAAGTGCCGACTGTATCCTCCCTCCGAAAAGAGACTCTGCTGTTAGTGGAGCAGTTCGAAGGGAGTTTACGCCTGTTTCCAAAAGGAAATTATTGGGCAAGGAAGAGAGGATGAGGTCTCTCCGAAGCCTTAACATCTCAGACATAGAAGACGCAGCATTGTGAGATAAACACTGCGTAGTACGTGAAAGATGTATCAACAAGGCCCGGAGCTCCTCTGGGATTGAATCAGAGAGCTCCCAAACCAAGTCTAAGGCTGTGGCTGCCATGAGATCTAGCTGGTTAGCCAGACCTATGGAACGGCGTTCTCTCAGCTCCCAATTTTCCAACAGGGAAAGAGGGACTGATGTATGGGTAGATGATGAAGGCATTGTAAGTGACAGCTTACTAATGTCAGCATCAGGAACCGGAAGTTTGGAAAGGTCCAAACCGGTAGCAGGATCTGGTACCGGGGCCTTATAACTTTTCCCGCCGTCCATCTGTTTAGGCTCCGTCAGCTCCTTAGGGGCTTTCCATGGAGATGGCGAAGGCTTATTGGCTGGTTCAAGTGACTGGAAAACAGCCATTGTGAAAGAGCCAATAGGAAGGCGTAGATCCACTCGGGAAGTAGCCTTACTTATCCTGCCGGGCTCTCGTCTGCGTGCTACCTGTTCTGTAACGGTAACTGCAGATCCTGTGAGAGACAAGGAAGGGCGGGGGCAGAAGTCCTCATCTAAGGTATTGAACATAAGTTTGTATACCTGATTGATGGAGGCCAAATAATAAAGTTTGGCCTCATTGGACTCCGAACCCGCCTCAATCGAACCATCTGCGGGAGCATTGGATTGATTGAAACCGGTGGATATAGGAGAAGGAATAATAGATTCATTCGCTTCTATCATGAGAGAATTGTTTTCCGGCACCATCAAAGATATAGCTGGTGAGTTAGGTCTCTCAGAGATCAAGTCAGCAGACTCACTTTGAATACCAGAGGTCGCTGGTAAAGGATCAGTCGAAAAAGGGACAAAGATTCCTGGCGACTGTTGGATCCACAAAGTATTGGGATTTGATGGTGTAGCGGCAGCCCGGGGTATACTTCTATGCAATGTGGAAGAGACCCGTGGGGCTGAAAACGCAGCCGAAGTGGTAAGATTAACCCCTGTACCTTGAGCCTGATATGTATGCAAACTAGTGTTTGAATACAAGTTATGCTCAGTGGTTGTAGGAACGGCTGAAGTGTGTGTTGAGGCCAACATAGAGGCCGACACACGTGGAAGGGTGTCAATAGATTCATCAGAGAAGGATCGACTAGGGGACCTAGGAGTCCGAGAGCGCCTAATAGAGGAAGGTCTATGTCCCTTATCCCTGCGACGCCGAGACACTGTTCGGCGGCGCTGGGAATGATGTTTCCTGATCGAACGTCTCCATGAGCGCTGGCGTGATCGCTCTTTATGGGGCAATCTACGCCGAGAAACACTCGGTGAGCGTGAACGACGTTCCCTCCGGTAATGATGAGGGCTATTTGAAGTAGACGATGAGTCATACGATGACGAGCCCGAGGTGGAGGAGTAGTCGGAAACATCAGACACTACACGTTTACGTCTGTGACTCACAGTAGAAACGCGGCTGCGTCTACCTTTGTGGAGTACTGACAAGGTAGTGTCAACATCTACGGTGACCGGAACGGTCTGTGGCACAGACCGAAACCCGGTGACTGGATCGGTCATTACATGACCGGTGACCGGACCGGTCAATGAACGGTGACCGACCAGTCACAGCATGACCGGTGACCAGACCGGTCACAGCATGACCGGTGACCGGACCGGTCACAGCATGACCGGTGACCGGTTGACCGGTGACCGGACCGGTAGTAGCATGACCGGTGACCAGACCGGTCAGTGACCGGTTGACCGGTGACCGGTCATAGCATGACCGGTGACCGGACCGGTCAATGTTGACCGGTGACCGGTGCCCGGTGCCCGGTGAAGTCTCCGGGCCGGTCAACTGGTCATTCCCGATGAACGGACCGGGCAAATTTTGTCCGGTGTCGTCACGGGGTAGGGACCGATGCCTGGCAGCTACTGGTGGCATATGGTCAAGATCGTGTGGTGAAAAGTCCCGACACACGGAACTTTTCCTACGTTGATCTGATGCCGAGTCATTCAAATGGTCATTCCCGATGAACGGACCGGGCAAATTTTGTCCGGTTTCGTCACGGGGTAGGGACCGATGCCTGGCAGCTACTGGTGGAGTATGGTCAAGATCGTGTGGTGAAAAGTCCCGACACACGGAACTTTCCCTACTTTGATCTGAACTATTCTTGTTGCGTCCACGACTCTTGAAGGGTCAACGCTTAATGGCCCAGGTATCAGCAGACCAATGCTCACAGAAAGGGCAGCAGTTATCCTGGGTACATCCTGAACACGACAGGCAGCTACCATGGTTGTCCCATGCTGCCTTTGTGTGTCCACATGAGCCACGTGTTTGAGGCATACTTTGCCTTGAACAAACAAACAAATACACAAAACGATACAGAAATACACGGATATATATACGGAGAATGTTTTAACGCAATACAAAAACTTCTCTATTCTGTTAAACAGAAGAATCCAGCGAAACAGAAGCAACAATTAAGTTTATAACAAAATGTCGGCCTTTGTATATCGCCATCCGGAATAAGAGTGGATTATGGGTATTGTCCCGTTTTGGTTGTGCGGCTACACGGCACTAAATGTGACCGCTCTGTCCTACTAGACCAGTTTCTGAAAAGTGTGGGATTCCTCGGACGAAAAATTCCGGATAAATTACGATCCTATCGGAGTAAATAGCATATGATATCAGGTAACATAATTAAGCTATTAAAATGTATATACATGCCAAATGTCAATACTAACATTTAATAAATAATGCAATATATGTACTGAAAAAAAGAAAATTGATTACTATATTTGTTGTGTTTATTCTATTTGTGTTTATTCTTAGTGTATATAAATACCAAATGTTGATAAATTACAATTAATGAATAATGCAAAATATGTAAATACTATATTTGTTGGATTAATTTTTCATTTTGTTTTTTGTTAATGTATGTAAAAACCATATGTCTATAGATATCATTTTAAAGGGAAAGATCTAGAGAGGAGGGTGATGCACCCTGATCCTTTATGGTCCCCCTCCTGCCCCTCTTGGCGGGTCAACGAAGAATTGTTAAATATCTTCCAAAATTTAATTCATTTTGGCAAATATTCAATTACAAATGAAGCAGATGCATGTGCTTAAAACCCTAAATTACATGCATTTGACTAATGATCAACCCTTGATAAAAATTTTAAGATCATGTATGTCTTGTCAAAACATTCATCCTGCTCCTTTTTAGCAGCCCCTGTATGCCTTTTGGGGTCCTTAGTCTTACCCTAATGTTATGAATAATGCAAAACATGTGCTGAACAAAGGAAAATTGAAGTTTTAAGTTTTTAACTGAAAATATGACTTCTACATACAATTAGCGCTACTTTAGCTAAGAATAAAATTTACATGTTTTTCTGAAATAATTCATGTTATAAATTTAGCATTCTAATTTTTCTCTAAAAGGGCTTTATAACTTTGGTTTAATATAAATAAATGTAGGATTTGTTTTTTCCCATGTTTTCCCATGTCAAAATCATTTTGTCTGAAAATGTCGTTCCCATTTGTGTTGTATTCATGGCCAGTCACATGCAAGATGTATAATATTACATAACATGCCGCACCCTAAGCCGATTATTTATTTCTGTGTAACATGTGTTCTGGTAAATCATGGCCATATCGCCTTTTTTCCAATATACAAGTATCTTATGTGTTGATTTTTTAAGCTTTTTGTATCTACATGTACATGTATTATTTGAAGCTTAAAATAGTTGTTTTAATGTTATTATGACATAATGCCTTTTCAAAGTAAATGTTTATAAGATAAATCAGTGTTGTTTGTTATATACATGGCAAAGTGCTGTATTTGTGGTATTATTGAGGGTGTTACATAAAACCGAAGACAGGCCGACGGCAGGCCGATAAGCCATTTTGCCGATATCGGGCCGACAACGGGCCGATAAACAATTTTGCCGATATCGGGCCGATCAAATGCCGATGGGCAAGCCGATTGCGGCCCAACATCGTTTACGATATCGGCCCGATATAAAAACTATATCGGGTCGACGGCGGCCCGATATAGGTTTGCTGGCTGGGTTGCTATCTTCAATAGTGAAAAAGTTATGGCCAATCTTAAAGTGTTTTTCGGACGGACGGACAGACTGACTGACACACTGACATACTGACGGACAGTTCAACTGCTATATGCCACCCTACCGGGGGCATAAAAACTAAGCGCAATATCACTTATTTGAAGCCCCAAAGACACTCAAAAGAAACAAATTTTTTGTAAATATTTCGAAAAATAAAAATAACTCATAAAAAACAAGAGCACCGCCTTGCGGGTGCAGACCGCTCATCTATTTTCTTTTTAAAGGTGAAGGGACTCTCAATTTCAATCACAAAGGAGGGAGGGGTGGAGTGAAGAGGGGTGTATAGTGTGGGGGTGTGGACATTTTTTACATTATCTTCCAAAAATGCGAAAAAAAAATGCAAAAATATATTATTTTTTTTCGGGTATGGGGGGGGGGGGTGAGTGGGGGGAGGGGATTCTTGGGTGCGATAGTTGGACGGTATTTCAAAAATAAAATAATAAAAATAAATATTTGTTTTTTAATTGTTTCAAAAAAAATTTGGGTGGGGGTCGGGGTGGGGGGGGGAGTAAAGTTTGAGGGTGTGGTGGTCATTTGTGAGATGATCATAAAAAAAAAAAAAAAAATATAGGGGGGGGGGGGGGGATTCGGAGGGGGGGGGGGGGAGGGGGGGGGGGGGAAGGCACGGGGGATGGTTTGGGTGGAGTCTATAGTGGTATGTCAGGTAAGAGTAGTTTTGTCAAAGTATCAATCAAATCTAATCATAAATAAAGAAGTTATGGCAATTTTAGCAAAATTTTATAATTTGACTTGAGAGTCAAGGCCATTCAAAGGTCAAGGTAAAATTCAACTTGCCAGGTACAGTTACCTCATGATAGCATGAAAGTATTTGAAGTTTGAAAGCAATAGCCTTGATACTTTAGAAGTAAAGTGGATCAAAACACAAAATTTAACCATATATTCAAAGTTACTAAGTCAAAAAGGGGCCATAATTCCGTAAAAATGACAACCAGAGTTATGCATCTTGTCCTTTTACTGTACCCTTATGATAGTTTGCGAGTGTTCCAAGTATGAAAGCAATATCTATGATACTTTAGGGGTAAAGTGGACCAAAACACAAAACTTAACCAAATTTTCAATTTTCTAAGTATAAAGGGCCCATAATTCCGTCCAAATGCCAGTCAGAGTTACATAACTTTGCCTGCACAGTCCCCTTATGATAGTTAATAAGTGTTGCAAGTATAAAAGCAATAGCTTTGATACTGTAGGAATAAAGTGGACCTAAACACAAAACTTTACCCAATTTTCTAAGTATAAAAAGGGCACAGAATTCTGTCAAAATGCCAGTCAGAGTTACATTACATTGCCTGTACAGTCCCCTTACGATAGTTAGTAAGTGCTGCAAGTATGAAAGCAATAGCTTTGATACTTAAGGAATAAAATGGACCTAAACACAAAACTCTACCAAAATTTTCAATTTTCTAAGTATAAAAAGGGCACATAATTCTGTCAAAATGCACGCCAGAGTTATCTAACCATGCCTGCCCAGTCCCCTCATGATAGTAAGTAAGTGTACCAAGTTTGAATGCAATAGCATTGATTCTTTCTGAGAAAAGTGGACCTAAACGCAAAACTTAACCGGACGCCAACGCCGACGCCAAGGTGATGACAATAGCTCATAATTTTTTTTCAAAAAATAGATGAGCTAAAAATCAGTGTTCCTTGTGGCAATAACCAAAATTTCAATGCTAGATCATCTGATGTGGTATGGTAACATAGATTTAAAGAGATAAAAAATGACTGTTTTTTTTTTTTGTGTGATAATATATTCCATGTGAATATCCCGTGACAATATCCAAACATTTACGAGTGAACATGTGAACATGAGATTGGCTTTGGGCAGCTCATGAGAACTACTTGGTGCTTCTGACAGCTGCTTTTCTTATCTTATAAATTTTCCTATATTGACTGGGTAAACTACACATAATATAACATAAAGAAGTCTTTCACACAGTCACTTGATATTTGTTGAAGACAAAACATTCATTATCTTTTTTGGGGGTAGCTGTTTAACCTAGCTTTTCACCTGAAGTATAGGATGTAACAGTGTAGAGAAATGCAGACACATTTTGGTCTAGTTAAAATTACCCATTACCGGAAAATTCCATCCTAATGACTTTCAGGGACAAAGCTGGGTCAGTAAATCAGGGGAAGATGGAAAGTACTAGCCTTGTGTTGATAAAACAGTACTGCTTTCAAGACATAAAATAACACACATTTTAAGGAAATAAATTAATGAAAACATCGGTGCATGCCTTTTGTCTTGTATTGTGAGACATAACAACCTTAATATTTTTAGATTTTAAAAGACCCACGCCATGCAAAAATGGGTCATATGCACTATGCTGCAAGTGTAGCTCGAGACCAGCCTACGCATCCTCACAGACTTGTCAGAATATGCATACTGAATAGGCTTATGTGAAGATACCACCAAACCTTGTGTGCTATTTATAGGGGAAAGTGCAGCCACCGAAAAGACTACGCAAGCGCATATGCCATAAGACCAATTTTCATATGACACGGATGTTACAGTGCATTTGAATGTGTGGAAAGAAAACTGAGTTTTAATCAAATATCAATGTACCATATGTTTCAATGATGAAGAAATATTTTCATAATAATCAATGTGAGGACCCATATGATGTGATCTTACGTACTAAAATTAGTATCTACGAACACTAATAAATGGTTTTATATATGTGCACTTCATAAAAAACATTAATGCGGTGTATATGCGACTATTAAGTGAAAAAAGAAGACAACAATACTCAAACCTTTGTTTTTAATTTAATAACTTAAAAACGTCAGTTTTATACCTTTATTTCAACGTCAGGATATTATACACGGAGTACCTCTTTTAAAGATAATTATTGTTGCTAGTTAAAGTATTTTTAACACCTGTGAAAATTGAAGTCATTAATTGCATGGCCTACTTGGGGGAAATTTTCTCAACATTTCATTGGATATACACAAAGTCAACAAATGTCAAAACCTGGGTTAAACAGCTACCTAGAAATATGTTCATGGATGAGACCCACATTTGACTAGACAATTGCTTACATTCATCAGTGTGTGTACCAGAGTGTGCATTCTTCAGTGTTTACAATACCTTATGTCTTGAGATGGCATGGGTCTGTTACTGGAACCATCTTCTTCTGGCAGAACTGACAGATTGTTGCTGGTGCCTTGGGAAAGCCTTCAAGAAATACAGAGCAACAGCCCTGAGTCACTGAGCTAGCCAACAGTTTATACAGTCATACGTTATATTAGCAGGAGTAAAACTGGTTCAGCACATCACATCTATGTCAACTACATTGGGGAAATATATATATTTTCCTTCCATTTATTTCAGGTTAACCAAATTGCTTACTCACTGTTTACATAGCAAGGTTGTAATAACTGTTAATCATTAGTCTCATAAAACTGAAAGTCACAAGTTATATTAGCAGGAGTAAAACTGGTTCAGCACATCAACTCTATGTGTCAACTACATTGGGGAAATATTTCTTTCCATTTATTACAGGTTAACCAAATTGCTTAATCACTGTTTACATAGCAAGGTTGTAATAACTGTTAATGATTAATCTCATAAAACTAAAATAGAGATAAACTGCTTAACAGTGGTGTTCTATATTATAACATAGGTACTGTAGAATTTTTTACAAAAAATAAGCACTGCAGCTTTGCTATATGCATGTAAGCACAAGAGTATACAATAAGAACAAAAAGAGTAATTGTGCAGCAACCTGACCATTACCTTCCTGGTAAGCCTACTTAAACTTCAACCACTTATGGATCTTTGAGAATTGAACAATCTCTTCTAAGTAATGTATGCAAAAGCCAACTCTGAATGGCCTGTATCAATCACACATGTATCAAACATGTTAGCTTTACATACCTGCTTAGACTGATACTGCCGATCTTGAACAAATCTGTTGCAAGAACATTCGTGTCTATTGAACATTCCACATTCTCTGGTTTAAGTTCTTTGACAGTTTTTTCAACACAAGGATAAGATTTCAAGAAAGATGGTAATGGGGTACTGGAGTATTTTGGTGCAGAGGATATTGACAAAGAATCATTGCTCTCAAAATCTGGAGTCATTTGAGAGTCTCCTAACACTGAGCAAGCATTGTTCAAACCAATAGAGGTTACTGGTCCTTGTTCAATGGCTGCTTTAAAGCTGCCACTGCGGCCTCGATGAGGTAATGAACAGAAGTCTACAGTTTTTGTTGTATCAGCACTGCTTGCATCTGAAGTTGAGTCGACAGGTATCAGGGATTTGTCATTTTTGCTACATTTAGATGACTGATCTTCATCCTGGTCAATTTCATTATGTTCCTTATTCAATACAGCATTGCTATAACTTTGTCTCCTCAAAACTGTCTGAGGTGAGTCCAATTGGTTAGTTTCACTTTTTCTAAGTTGCTCTGGTTCTTTTATATCAGCACTACTCACATCTGTTCTTCCACTTGCACCTTCAAATGGCCTTTTATCGATTTTGTTAACTGAATTATTGTTGTCGCCGTTCCCATCACCTTTAAACCTACGTGGAACATCAAACCTTCTGCAGTACATGTCTTCAGTTGTAATGTCCCCTTCATCTATATCCTCATAGCACCATTCATATTGATGACTTTCTGAGCAACCAGAGCTCACAGGATCAGATTTTCTACACAATGGCAATGATTTGTGAAGCTGGTGTGTCCTGTCAGGTTTTGTGGTAAAAGGGGGTTTACGGGTAATTCTTACATGATCAATATTTAGGGCATCTGAAAAAAGATTGAGGACATAATGAGAGGCATATAATGTGCCATTATGAATCAAACAAATATCACATACATACTGTGAACATTTATGTTGCTTTTGAACACATACAAAGAACAATATGTTGACAGTACAACCATCAGCATTTCAACTTGGTGCATCACAGACATGGATGCCCCCGTAAATCATGTGTAGACTTAGCAAAACAGACTTAGGGGGCATAAGTTCCCAATACTAAATGTTATGACTTTCATCTATGTTAAATTACTTGCACATGAAACATTGTTCCAACTTGTCACAATTAAGTCATGATGGCCCTGGAACGCTCATCTTAGTTTAAGGTCAATCAATTTATAATATTTGACGAGCTTACTTTGTTTTTGACCCAAATTGACAAAGATTCAAATATGTTCTTGATTTTTTTAGATAAACATCATAACAATCTTTTGAAGATTGAGTCATAAATATGTGGCTCTAGAGTTGCAATATGAGTTTTCTAGGAATTTACCTTATGACCGAATTTTTCAAGACATGTGGCCCAGATTCAAAGTTGATCTAGATATTGTCAAAATAAAAATTCTTACCAAGTTTCCTAAAAAAAATACTAAGATCTGACCTATTGACCTAGTTTTAGGACACAAATTTCCCAGATTCAAAATTGGCCCTTGAGTGATAACACAATATTTCTCATTTTTGTTTGGATGACCTTGTTTTTGGACACTCTTGACCAATGTTTAATTTGGCCTAAATATTGTCAAGATAAACATTGTGATTATGTTCCAATATTAAATTCATAAATTTGCCTTCTAAGTTTGACTCAGATTTAATGCACATGACACAAACTTTAACTTGGCTTAGATATTCTGACAAAGTTTCATCAAAAGTGAGTCATAATTGTAGCTTGTTGAGTAAAAACAAAACAAACCTAGTTTTTGGACAAACATGACCCAGACTTGGCCAACTTATGGAAAAAAGGTGGACCTTTTGAAGAAGGTATCATCAACATGACCCAGACTTGGCCAACTTATGGTAAAAAGGTGGACCTTTTGACGAAGGTATCATCATAACTTGTGGACATAAAAGTATCATCAATAAATGTGGACGTAAATGACCCAGACTCTAACCTAGCCAAGATGTTGTCTAGATAAATATTATGACCAAGTTTCATTAAAATTAAGTCTTAAATTTGGTTGTAGAGTGGTTACAATATTTTTCTTTAAAGATTTTACCTGGTGACATGGTTTTTTGACACCAATGACCCAGATTCAAACTAGGCCTGCATATGGTCAAGATAAAGATTCGACTAATCAAGTTTCATAAATTATTTCATGTATGTTGGTTCTTGAGTGGTAACACGTGATCTAGACTCAATTTAGCCTTGAAATGTCAGGATCAACATTCTGACCAAGTTTCATCAATATGGAGCAAAAATGTGACCTGTAGAGGGGTAACAAGATAAGTATTGATAACGCACAAGGCTGGACTTGAAGTGATCACAAAAACTCTCTTTGCTCATGTCTGTTTAAAGGTCTAGATTAAATCGATTTGTGAAGATTGTATAAATAGTTCCCCCTAATTGCATTTACATTAAATTATTAAAAACATCTATGTTAAAAATATCGTAAGAGTTTAGCAATCATAACAATATTGTTAACTGGAAACAAACAGATTTACATGAATTCTACATGAGTGCTTACACAACATCTTGAGTTGTCATTGAATGACATCAACTTTACTATTGGTTTGCAAATGTAGTAGGACATATACAATTTTAGGTTGCTATGCAAACGTCTCATTCATCATTATTCCAACATGACAGATAATGGAGAAAAGAAATTACAATTTTTGGGGAAATGGAATGTCTCAAAAATTTCATGCAATACTATGAGTGTGCATGACTTGTCATATGCCAATGCACATGGTCTCAATGAGCCAATGTTGGGGACAAGTCTCATGAAACTCCGTCAATGGTATAAGTATTGAAAATGGAAGGCCAAAATTCATTCTTTAACAGTGACTTAGATGCAGAGCTGGCAAGAAGGCTGATGAAATCTGCATGTCAATCACCTTTGCATCTGACCCAAATTTAATGAAAATCATTCAAAAAAGCATAGTGAATTTGGGGTGGATACAACAATAGAGGGTCAATTGTATGATCTGAAAGTGAGCTGGTTCTTGAGCAGACTAGAATGACTCATGCCGTCTGCACAACATATCAATGACCTTGACCTTGAGTCAGAGTGACACATATCCACATGAACACAAAGTGAAACTTCAGTTGCAGCAGCAGGAGAGATACACCATTTAAACATTTGGTCCTTTTCATGGCAAGGAAAAAATTGCCAAAAGGAGAGACACCAGACATGTACTAGACAAGACACATTTGTACATAACAAATACACACAAATGATTACAAATGAGATCACTGCCTAGGAACTGTAGCATGCCATCTGCACATCGTCTCAATGACCTGAACATAAATGATGAGCCAAGTTTCATGAAAATCCTGGTATAAAAGTATGGTGTGAACATACAAATTTAAAAGACAGACAAACAGATGAGACATTGGACTTATATAATATTAAGCTTTAGTATAATGATCCTATGTGAATATGTCCCCTGCAAACTAGAGGCTATATTTGACCAAGCAGCATAACACTGCAGACTTACCAACCAGAGTAGAGCTGGATGATCTCCCCTTTCTGGCAGTCCTCCACAACTGATGGCTCTAAAAAAACAAACAATTATAGTGGCAAACAACAATTATGGTTGTTACAAAATATAAAGGCCAAGTAATCCATCTATTTAAAAGTCATATGCATGTCCCAGACCAAATAGCAATTAACTAAAGTAGTTTAAATTTAACTTAAAACATTTTGAATAACTAACCATTGCATGTTATTAGTGTAACTTTTTACAACTTTTATCATAAGGTTTTAAGGAACAGACAGACAGAGGAAGGAAAAACATAATTCCCTTATGTCAAAAATATCATGACAAATAAATAAAGTAAGACAAACTGGACAGAATCTCATAAACAGAAGGGAGCACACATGCAAGCGCCCGAACTCACCAACCGATTATAAAACTTAAGTATAAAGATATAGAATATTCTCCAAAGTGTTTTGTTCTTATAGTATAATACAATCCAGTATGACACAAACTTTGATACCTCTAACTGCACTGTACTACATTTAGAACAATTTACTTATGGAATAAGCAAAAACACAATGTCCTCTACTGCTCTTTGAAGCCGCACAGCAGCTATTTAAGGGAAAATTGTCCAAGGCCCATAACTTGACCAACAAGAGCACCATATAACAGGTGCCACGCTCGGCTACAGGTGAAGTTTTGAATAAATGAAAGCTTGTCAGAATTTATTATTTTTTTATTTATTTTTAGAGGTCAGTGACCTTGACCTTTGACCTAGAGACCCCAAAATGGGTGTGGCGTGTAGAACTCACTAAGGTGCATCTTCATATGAAGTTTCAAAGTTGTAGGTGGAAGCACTTTGATTTTAGAGCCAATTTTAAGGTTTTAGCACGACGCTGACGGCGGACGTCAGACGGGGGACGTCAGACGGCGGACGACGAGCTGACTATGACAATACCTCTGGTTTTCTCCGAAAACGCCGAGCTAAAAATCATCTTTAGGTCATGTAGGTAGACTCACATACCAAAAATCAGCTCAACATTTGAAAGTGTTGCTTACAAAAACTCCGAAAAATGGAATGCCAGATGGACAAGTAGTGCGACTGCTAAATGCCAACCTTCCAGGAGAATAAAAATCAGCTCAATATCTGAATCGTTAAGATAAAAGTCTCAGTAAAATGCTTATTATAAACAAAGTCCAAGGCCAATAACTTTGCCAAAAATTAATGGATTTGTACAAAGTTCACACATATCTGGAGGTCACATAGGTAAACTCTTATACCAAAAAAAAGCTAAATATCTGAAAGCAATTCCTAACAAGACTATTGTCAAGCAATATCCCCTACCGGCTCCACCATTGTCAGAAATTCCAACATTTTCAGATTTAAAAAAATATATATTTGTTGCCATAGCAACCATAATTTTTGACGTAGTAACAATAAAATGACGTGCATAATGTCCATATTGCCATCTATCCATGTTCCAAGTTTCGTGAAAAAATATTAAGAACTTTTAAAGTTATCGCAGGATCCAGAAACCACCATTTTCAGCAGTATTTCTAGTCTATTTGTTGCCATAGCAACCAGAATTTTAGACGTAGGAACAAAATGAAATAACGTGCATAATGTCCATATTGTCATCTATCCATGTTCCAAGTTTCATGAAAAAATATTAAGAACTTTTAAAGTTATCGCAGGATCCAGAAAAGTGTGACGGACAGACTGACTGACAGACGGAGCACAAACCATAAGTCCCCTCCGGTGAAACCGGTAGGGGACTAAAAAAACTTCAGACAAGGGACAAATTGTAACAAAACCAGGTTTTCATTGTGAAAAAAAAATCTGATAAAGGGAGAAAACTCAAACTGAACTTTTGAAATGACCAAAAAAAATTAACCCCCTTTGTAAGTTTTTTTTTTTTTAAATCTATTTTTAGTCGTGGCGACCTTGACATTGGAGATATTGACGTGATTCTTTCGTGGGACACACCGTCCCATGATGGTGAACAAATGTGCCAAATGATTTTAAAATCTCACAATGAATGACATAGTTATGGCCAGGACAAGCTCATTTATGGCCATTTTTGACCTTTGAACTCAAAGTGTGACCTTGACCTTGGAGATATCGACGTAATTATTTCGCGCGACACACCGTCCAATGATGGTGAACAAATGTGCCAAATGATTTTAAAATCTGACGATGAACGACATAGTTATGGCTCGGACAAGCTCATTTATGGCCATTTTTTACCTTTGAACTCAAAGTGTGACCTTGACCTTGGAGATATCGACGTAATTATTTCGCGCGACACACCGTCCAATGATGGTGAACAAATGTGCCAAATGATTTTAAAATCTGACAATGAACGACATAGTTATGGCCCGGACAAGCTTATTCCGCCAGCCCGCCAGCCAGCCCGCCAGCCAGCCAGCCAGCCAGCCCGCCCGCATTCGCCAATCTAATAACCAGTTTTTTCCTTCGGAAAACCTGGTTAAAAACTGAATGCTGGATGGACAGACGGACAGTGCAAGTGCTTTATGCCATCAAACCAGGTGCATTACAATTGTTTCTCTGTTTTTAGTCTGTTCTTTAATCTTGAGTCTAAGAGTATGTTGGTGAATATGTGCCCTGGTTCAATATTGTTAGCAGTTCACACCTTAGCTGATAAGCTGCCAATGGACCCTGCTCCTCCTCCCAGGGGGAAGGTTTCAGACTATGTTTTTATGATATTTAGAGAACTAAGCCTACTTTTCCAAATACCCTGTACGACAGCTGTTCATTATTTTATTTTCCGTTTTTCAATTTAAAATGTTTTACATATAGAAATTTAAAGATTGTCAGAGCTTTACTTTTATAGGCATTGAAGGATTTCAAACTTGGCAAAACTGTTAAACTTTATTCAACGATATGGTGCCCAAAACACAAGAGAGCCATTCCTAAGAGCAAGGTTATATTTAAGGTTAAAGATCATAAAAGAGCATTTTAATTCTAAAATAGGGCTTTTTGGAGATATATATTCCTCAAATAACTAACAAAATAAACAACAGAAGCTGTGCAGGCAACCTGCAAGATATTTGTTTTACATGCGGTTGCCTGATAAAAAATATTCCATTATTTCCACCCTGATGAGGAAAGACCTATTGGAGCCAACACCCTATTAGCCAATGGCCTATACTGTACAGCAGACTTTAAACAAAATAGAAACAATCATTCAACTCCTCCTACCAATGATTGCCAGGCAGCATCTCTTGTGATCAATTTCTCTCTCAGTGCGGAGATTTCAAAGAATATTTGATGCTTCAGAGCATCTGTTGACACTGGCAATGATGTGTTGCTGCTCTGAAAAAAACCCATAGGAGGTTGACAGACAATCACACTGCACGGATATTGCCAGCTGCAAACACAACAGTAAAGGCTAAGCGCAATGACAGAACAATTATACTTTGAAAAAAATGCTGATATCATTATTTCAGTTTATTATGTGGAATATAAAGATGGATCTTATAGCATAAAGTGTGAGAAATTTCATGTACATTTCATGCAAACTGAAGGAGTTAAAAGGACAAATTTTTATCAAAGATGGTGACCAGTCAATAATTTTGAATTAAATCAATAATCTTGAATTTGAGTGGAGAACACAATTATGCCCATATTTTACATGTTAACAGAAGTTTACCACTACACAAAATTCAACAAATCCAAAATGACTGCCAGTTGGTTGTATTGAAACTGATCAAAGAAAACATCATGTCAAGCAAAACTTCTGTATAAAAATAAGGTTGCACACTTTCATTTAAATGACACAATTTAAGAATGAGTTAAACTAATTGAAGGGAAATTGTTATCAAAGATAGCAGCCAATTGGCATTATAGCATTGCACATGTGTGGCTTACCAGTTGGTGTAGTGAGTGTACAGTGTGGTGTAGTGAGAGTACAGTGTGGTGTAAAGAGTGTACAGTGTGGTGTAGTAAGTGTACATTGTGGTGTAGTGAGAGTAAATTGTGGAGTAGAGTGAACAGTGTGGTGTAGTGAGTGTACAGTGTGGTGTAGTGAGTGTACAGTGTGGTGTAGTAAGTGTACAGTGTGGTGTAGTAAGTGTACAGTGTGGTGTAGTGAGTGTACAGTGTGGTGTAGTGAGTGTACAGTATGGTGTAGTGAGTGCACAGTGTGGTGTAGTAAGTGTACAGTGTGGTGTAGTGAGTGTACAGTGTGGTGTAGTGAGTAAACAGTGTAGTGTTGTGGGTGTAGTGTGGTGTAGTGAGTGTACAGTGTGGTGTAGTGAGTGTACAGTGTGGTGTAGTAAGTGCACAGTTGATGAAGTGAGTGTACAGTGTGGAATAGTGAGTGTACAGTATGGTGTAGTGAGTGAACTGTGTGGTGCAGTAAGTGTACAGTGTGGTGTAGTGAGTGTACAGTGTGGTGCAGTAAGTGTACAGTGTGGTGTAGCGAGTGTAAAGTGTAGTGTTGTGAGTGTACAGTGTGGTGTAGTGAGTGTACAATGTGGTGTAGTGAGTGTACAGTGTGGTGTAGTGAGAGTACAGTGTGGTGTAAAGAGTGAACAGTGTGGTGTAGTAAGTGTACATTGTGGTGTAGTGAGAGTAAATTGTGGAGTAGTGTACAGTGTGGTGTAGTGAGTGTACAGTGTGGTGTAGTGAGTGTACAGTGTGTTGTAGTGAGTGTACAGTGTGGTGTAGTAAGTGTACAGTGTGGTGTAGTAAGTGTACAGTGTGGTGTAGTGAGTGTACAGTGTGGTGTAGTGAGTGTATAGTATGGTGTAGTGAGTGCACCGTGTGGTGTAGTAAGTGTACAGTGTGGTGTAGTGAGTGTACAGTGTGGTGTAGTGAGTAAACAGTGTAGTGTTGTGGGTGTAGTGAGTGTAAAGTGTGGTGTAGTGAGTGTACAGTGTGTTGTAGTAAGTGCACAGTTGATGAAGTGAGTTTACAGTGTGGAATATTGAGTGTACAGTGTGGTGCAGTAAGTGTACAGTGTGGTGTAGTGAGTGTACAGTGTAGTGTTGTGAGTGTACAGTGTGGTGTAGTGAGTGTACAATGTGGTGTAGTGAGTGTACAGTGTGGTGTAGTGAGTGAACAGTGTTGTGTAGTAAGTGCACAGTTTGGTGTAGTGAGTGTACAGTGTGGTGTAGCGAGTGTACAGTGTGGTGTAAAGAGTGTACAGTGGGGTGTAAAGAGTGTACAGTGTGGTGTAGTAAGTGTAAAGTGTGGTGTAGTGAGTGTACAGTGTGGTGTAGTGAGTGCACAGTGTGGTGAAGTAAGTGTGCAGTGTGGTGTAGTTAGTAAACAGTGTGGTGTAAAGTGTGTACAGTGTGGTGTAGTGAGTGTACAGTGTGGTGTAGTGAGTGTACAGTGTGGTGTAGTGAGTGTACAGTGTGGTGTAGTGAGTGTACAGTGTGGAATAGTGAGTGTACAGTGTGGTGCAGTAAGTGTACAGTGTGGTGTAGTGAGTGTAAAGTGTAGTGTTGTGAGTGCACAGTGTGGTGTAGTGAGTGTAAAATTTGGTGTAGTGAGTGTACAGTGTGGTGTAGTGAGTGTACAGTGTGAGTGTGGTGTAGTTGGTATACAGTGTGAAATAGTGAGTGTACAGTGTGGTGCAGTAAGTGTACAGTGTGGTGTAGTGAGTGTACACTGTAGTATTGAGTGTACAGTGTAGTGTAGTGAGTGTACAGTGTAGTGAGTGTACAGTGTGGTGTAGTGAGTGTACAGTGTGGTGTAGTGAGTGTACAGTGTCGTGAGTGTAAAGTGTGGTGTAGTGAGCATACAGTGTGGTGTAGTAAGTGTACAGTGTGGTGTAGTGAGTGTACAGTGTGGTGTAGTGAGTGTACAGTGTGGTGTAGTGAGCATACAGTGTGGTGTAGTGAGTGTACAGTGTGTTGTAGTAAGTGTACAGTGTGGTGTAGTGAGTGTACAGTGTGGTGTAGTGAGTGTACAGTGTGGTGTAGTGAGTGTACAGTGTGGTGTAGTGAGTGTACAGTGTGGTGTAGTGAGCATACAGTGTGGTGTAGTGAGTGTACAGTGTGGTGTAGTGAGTGTACAGTGTGGTGTAGTGAGTGTACACTGTAGTGTAGTAAGTGTACAGTGTAGTGTAGTAAGTGTACAGTGTGGTGTATTGAGTGCGGTGAAGTGAGTGTACAGTAGTGAGCATGCAGTGTGGTGTAGTTAGTATACAGTGCAGTAAAGTGAGTGTACAGTGTAGTGTAGTGAGTGAACAGTGATGTGTACCATTAGGTGAAGTGGGTGTACATTGTGGTTTATTGTTGCTGACAGTGTGTTGTACCATGTGATTTAGTGTGATGTTCTTTGTGGTGTCATATGTAGATTACTTGGGCTTAAACTGTGGGCTTCCATGTGGTGTACCGTGTTCTTGTCTTTGTTGAGTGATGTATAGAGTGGTATAGTGTGATGAACCAGGTGATGTACTGTGGTAACAGTGTTGAGTACAGTACAGTTTATCATGAGGTGTAGTGCTGGAAAACATGGTTTTCTCTGTGGTATCGTGTGGTGTCATTTGTTTCAGTGTGATGTACCATGTGGGGTACTGTTTTCCACCATCTTGTTACCACATGGTATACGGTGTGGTGAAATATGATGTACCATGTTGTGTACTGTGGTGTTCAGTGTTGTGTTCTGTGGTTACTATGTGGTGTACAATGTTGTGTAAAGTGGTTACTATGTGGTGTACTGTGTGTTGTCTAATGTGGTGTACTGTGGTTACTATGTGTTGTAGCATGTGGTGTAATGTGGTTACAATGTTGTGCACTGTGTGGTGAACTGTGGTAACTAGAGCTTTGTCACAGACGTGACGAATACCCCCACATGCCACATTGACACATTATATTTTGCATGTCGTCTTAACAAAAAACAGTAGACACCATGCTCAATTTTTAAAACGCACTAAGTGACCCCTTGACCTAGTTTTTGACCCAGAAAGGCCCATGTTCTAACTTTGCCTTAAGATCATCTCCATAAAACTTCTGACCAAGTTTGGTGAAGATCGGATGTAAACTACTTGAATAAGGGAGTGGACACAATGCTGAATGTTAAAAAACGCACTAAGTGACCCAGTGACCTAGTTTTAGGCCCGGAATGGCCCATGTTCAAAGTTGTCCTAGAGATCATTTAGATAAAACTTGTGACCAAGTTTGGTGAGGATTGGATGAAAACTACTTGAATTAGAGAGCTGACAACACTGTGATGTTTAAAACGCACTAAGTGACCCCGTGACCTTGTTTTTGACTCAGCATGACCCATATTCAAACTTGCCCTAGACATTATCAAGATACAACTTCTGACCAATTTTGGTGAAGATGGAATAAAAACTACTTGAATTAGAGATCAGACAACATGGTGAGGTTAAAAACACACTAAGTGACCCCGTGACCTAGTTTTTGACCCGGCATGGCCCATGTTCGAACTTGACCTACACATCATCTAATTACAACTTCTGACCAAGTGTGGTGAAGATCGGATTTAAACTACTTGAAATAGAGAGCGGACACCATGCTCAATGTGTAAAACGTACTAAGTGACCCTGTGACCTAGTTTTTGATTTGGCATGGCCCATGTTCGAACTTGGCCTTCAGATCATCTAGATAAAACTTCTTACCAAGTTTGGTGAAGATCGGATGAAAACTACTTGAATAAGATAGAGGACACCATGC
The DNA here is from genome assembly GCF_020536995.1 of Dreissena polymorpha. Lineage (NCBI taxonomy): Eukaryota > Metazoa > Mollusca > Bivalvia > Myida > Dreissenidae > Dreissena > Dreissena polymorpha. The sequence goes on along the minus strand of NC_068358.1, from coordinate 65,374,019 downwards.
TGAATGTTAAAAAACGAACTAAGTGACCCCGTGACCTAGTTTTTGACCCGGCAAGGCCCATGTTCGAACTTGGCCTTAAGATCATCTAGATACAACTTCTGACCAAGTTTGGTGAAAATCGGATGAAAACTACTTGAATTAGAGAGCGGACAACATGCTGAATGTTTAAAATGCACCAAGTGACCCCGTGACCTAGTTTTTGACCCGGCAAGGCCCATGTTCGAACTTGGCCTAGACATCATGTAGATACAACTTCTAACCAAGTTTGGTGAAGATCGGATGAAAACTACTTGAATTCGAGAGCGGACACTTAATACGGACTGACAGACAGACCGACCGACAGACAAGTTCACTCCTATATACCCCCCTAAACTTCTTTGTGGGGTATAACTATGTGGTGTACTGTGGTTACTATGTGGTATACAGTGTGGTGTACTGTGGTTACTATGGGGTGTTCTGTGGTTACTATGTGTTGTCTTGTGTGGTGTACAGTGTTGTGTACTGTGGTTACTATGTTGTAAACTGTGTGTTGTCTTATGTGGTGTTCTGTGTGATGTACTGTGGTTACTATGTGGTGTTCTGCGTGGTGTACTATGGTAAGTATGTGATGTACAGTGTGTAGTACTGTGGTTACTATGTGATGTACAGTGTAGTGTTCTGTGGTTACTATGCGGTACACAGTGTGATGTACCTGTGAGGAGTGATCCTCCTCTGGGTGGTGTACCAGTCTCCAGAGGTCCCTCAGCTGACCCTGCAGCAAGTCACCTGCATGCTCCTCTCCAATTTTCTGAACAACACACAATAACAATTGCAAGTAAAGCTATTTTAGCATTACATAGTCAAAACAAGATGTGTTTGTGAAACACAATGTCCCCCTATATGATGTTTGACATTGTAGGATGACCTTGACCTTGTGAAGGATGACCTTGACCTTGACCTTTCACCACTCAAAATGTGCAGCTCCATGAGATACACATGCATGCCAAATATCAAGTTGCTATCTTCAATATTGCAAAAGTATTCATAAAATAAGCGATTTGGGCCACATATATTTGACCTCTGACCTTGAAGGATGACCTTGACCTTGACATTTCACCACTCAAAATGTGCAGCTCCATGAGATACACATGCATGCCAAATATCAAGTTGCTATCTTCAATATTGCAAAAGTCTTCATAAAATGAGCGATTTTGGCCACATATATTTGACCTCTGACCTTGAAGGATGACCTTGACCTTGACCTTTCACCACTCAAAATGTGCAGCTTCATGAGATACACATGCATGCCAAATATGAAGTTGCTATCTTCAACATAGCAAAAGTTATTGCAAAATGTTAAAGTTGGCGCAAACAGGCCAACAGACCAACAGACAGACCAACAGACAGACAGACAGGGCAAAAACAATATGTCCCCCACTACTATAGTGGGGAACATAAAAAGCCAACAGCTATTAAAATCTTTAAATGGCTGCTTAAATTTCTGGAAATATTTTAAAACTAGAACAGTCCTAGAAGATGACAAATAACAACTAAATAAAAATCACATGCACAGACAAAAAGCATCGCATAGATTTATTGAATCTACTGTAGTTTTTGGACACTTTGAAATATTTATTTTTTTTTTAAGAAAATTTAGAACCAAAAATTATTTAAAAATTCGTAGTGTCCGAAAATTTAGAACCAAAATTTAGTTGTCTGAAAATTATAATTATATCGAAGTAAAAGCACTAAATCAATCCACAATAGTTTTATTGTGATTTACTCTTCTTTTTCTACTTTGAAATAAATACAACTTCACAGCTTTGCTAACTCTTGCCTGAAATGATACATAACAAACAAGAAATATATTTGTCAGAAATACTATGTCCCCTTCTGCGCCTCTTTGATTTAGTTTTTTTGACCTTTGACCTTGAAGGATAACCTTGACCGGCTTTTTACCACTCAAAATGTGCAGCTCCATGAGATACACATGCATGCCAAATATGAAGTTGCTATCTTAAATATAGCAAAAGTTATTGCAAAATGTTAAAGTTGGTGCAAACAGACAGACCAACAGACAGGGCAAAAACAATATGTCCCTCACTATAGTGGTGGGGGACATAAAAGTTGAAACATTTAAGATATTGCTTCCTTATCCCTTTTCATTCTGCCCCCCTTCCAGATAAGATAACCAAAAGATCTAAGACCTGATTGATCAATAACTGATAAGCCATGTGAGACATTTGAGGGTTGAGTATGATAAAGATCAGTAGCACTTTTATTATGGCATTTAAGTCTATACACGTATACATTTTTAGAAAGGAGACACAATTCTGACTCGAGCAATATATTTATTTATTAAATTATGTTCAAAATTTAACAAAATATTAGTCTGTAAACCTTGCAAATAAATCTAAAAGTATAAATAAACAATAGTGGAAACATTTTCAACTAAATAAATCAATATGAAACAAATTTCAAAATGTGCAGATAGCACAAACAAATTTACTAAATTGTATACACTTTATAACAGTGAAAAAATTATTAAAATATTCCAACAAATACCAAAGTTATGATTATTTCACTGTTCATGCGATGGGAAACATGCACAAATTGCCAAAAAAATTTGGTGTCATTGACAGTGAAAAATACCAACACAGTATGTTACTGAATTATTTATTTTATGTTTCTTATTCATGCAACCAACAGCAAGCAATACATTTTATGAAAGGAATTGAATTTATCTAAAATCTTATGCTAAATAAAAATATTACTATAAAATAAGAACATAAAATAAATAAAAAGATAAAAATTCAGTTTTTTCCAAGAAAAAAAATAAAGACAAGAAATAATTATACTGCTTTTTAATTTAACTGTAGAAAAATTTATGAAAAAAAATACAATGAAAAATAACTGCAACTAGTTAACATTACATAAGAAATATTCCAACATTTACTAAAATTGCTTTCTTTTATATTTTCAGGTATGTACCAAAACTGGCGGTTCACAGATATCCAGACTAATTTCACACAGAAACTTACATTGAAATATAAAAAATGAAACAGTGTTCATTACACACAACTATCATACACAACATTTTTACTGAAAATACAATTTTGAAAACAGTGTTCATTACACAAAACAATCAAACACAACATTTAACATTGAAAATACAATGTAGTTATTTATTTACATTATTACTGATATTCTAAATTTGTCAACTGTTTGTTTTACAAGTTGCAATGTAACAAAACCAACTTGATAGCCCTGCTTATGTGTGCTGGAAAGCACTGGTGATGAACCGGCACATTTCATTCAACACAACCAAACTGTAAAGTACCGACATGTTCTCCACGGTACATTTGAAACAAACCTTCTCTTTTTTAAACAACCGCTCCATTGTGTGAACATGAGCCAGTCTGGCTGTGTCCAGGATTGACGCATCATTTTTAGCACAGTAATCGTTTATCAAACCGTAAGTCTTCCACGAAGTCCTTGATGTTTGGCCACTCACGTCGCCACCACATCCTTGACCGATGATTTATGATATGATATCCAATCATCTGGTCAGACACTCTTCATGAACTTCTAATAATCGGCAAGCATTTTGGGAACTTCCCCAGGTTGTTGCGTTGTGTTACCCAACCGTCAGTTGAAAGTTCCCATGTCATTAGGACTGTAAAAGTTTGTGTCCTGCCAAATACAACACCACAGTTCATCTTTCTGTGCTACCAGGAGTTGGTGTTTGCCCAGCAAAATGTGCAGTTGGTAAGCATTTCCTTTTTTTGCGAACTGTGCCACAGGAATACACACATCGCATGTGAAGATCATTGCAAAGGGCTGGACTCATATAGTTATTGTCCATAAAAACTCTGTTTGTATGGTACAGATGGCCGCTCAGGTCTGTCACCACTCTGTGTGATAAGCCCTTCTCCTGGTTTTTTCTCTTTCCAGTGTTGACTTGGAACTGGTGGATGTAGCCACCATCGACGATGACGGCGAGGAAAACCCGAGGCACTGCCAGACGATCCCGATAATAATATTACACTAGCAACACTAGCAGCAATTTTCGCCTCTACTACAACCATGGAGGACAAGATCTGCTTCTACAACAATCTTCAAGCAACTTAAGACAAATAATAGCATACAACAACATTCTGCAAGATCTGGAAACAAGCGTAGGAAATACTGCACTGTGCATCATCAGATGAAGAAGACACAGCACCAAATCCTCCACCTAAGATGTTCGCAAAGTCAGCCACAGGAGCTATTAATGTAATCTGTAAATATCAACAAGGACTGCAAAGACCCTCTAAATGTTCAAACTCAACTTGATTGAAAAGAAAGCTTTGTTTCTTAATGACATCTCCTCATCACAACACAGACTGACATAATGTAATTCTTCAAAAAAATAAATGAATAAATACATGAAGTCCTGTTTCATATTTAAGCAATGTGTATATGTTGCTTGTTTTTTTAGTGCTCTTTATTACATGTACCCGTAAATGTGTTACATAAAAACATGCTTAAATAATTTTCTATATGACATTTGTTTGATTGTATGTGTAACTGTTTTAAAATATTGTTTAACAAGATCACCAAGCACCGCATAGCAGGTGCCAACGCTCGGCTGTGGGTGCAGTTTTGAAACAAGAGCACTGCCTTGCGGGTGCAGACCGCTCATCTAATTTTCTTTTTAAAGGTGAAGGGACCTATATCAATTTCAATCACAAAGGAGGGAGGGGTGGAGTGGAGAGGGTGTATAGTGTGGGGGTGTGGTCATTTATTACATTATCTTCCAAAAAAGAAAAAAAAAACATGTTTAAAAAAAAAAACATTTTTGGGGGTTGAGGGGTTGGGGGGTTGGGGGGGGGGGGTACAGTGTGAGGGTGTGGTGGTCATTTATTAGATGATCTTTAAAAAAAAAACAAAAAAAAAACAACACTTCTTTGGGGGGAGGGGGGGAGGGGGGGGGGAAGGGGGGATGGTTTGGGTGGAGTCTATTGCGGTATGTCAGGTAAGTGTTGTTTTGTCAAGGTATCAATCAAATCTAATCATAAATAAAGAAGTTATAGCAATTTTAGCAAAATTTAATAATTTGACCTTGAGAGTCAAGGTCATTCAAAGGTCAAGGTAAAATTCAACTTGCCAGGTACAGTACCCTCATGATAGCATGAAAGTATTTGAAGTCTGAAAGCAATAGCCTTGATACTTTAGAAGTAAAGTGGATCTAAACACAAAATTTAACCAGATATTCAAAGATACTAAGTCAAAAAAGGGCCATAAGTCTGTAAAAATGACAACCAGAGGTATGCAACTTGTCCTTTACTGTCCCCTTATGATAGTTTGCGAGTGTTCCAAGTATGAAAGCAATATCTATGATACTTTAGGGGTAAAGTGGACCAAAACACAAAACTTAACCAAATTTTCAATTTTCTAAGTATAAAGGGCCCATAGTTCCGTCAAAATGCCAGTCAGAGTAACATTACTTTGCCTGCACAGTCCCCTTATGATAGTTAGTAAGTGTTGCAAGTATGAAAGCAATAGCTTTGATACTTCAGGAATAAAGTGGACCTAAACACAAAACATAACCAAATTTTCAATTTTCTAAGTATAAAAAGAGCACATAATTCTGTCGAAATGCCAGTCAGAGTTACATAACTTTGCCTGCACAGTCCCCTTATGATAGTTAGTTAGTGTATCAAGTATGAAAGCAAAAGCTTTGATACTTCAGGAATAAAATGGACCTAAACACAAAACTTAACCAAAATTTACAATTTTCTAAGTATAAAAAGGGCACATAATTCTGGCAAAATGCACGCCAGAGTTATCTAACTTTGCCTGCCCAGTCCCCTCATGATAGTAAGTAAGTGTACCAAGTTTGAATGCAATAGCATTGATACTTTATGAGAAAAGTGGACCTAAACGCAAAACTTAACCGGACGCCGACGCCAAGGTGATGACAATAGCTCATAATTTTTTTTTTTAAATAGATGAGCTAAAAATGAACGCTTGTCAGAAGTGACCTTGACCTTGTGACTCAAAAATGGGTGTGGCATGTAGAACTCATCAAGGTGCATCTACATAAGAAGTTTCAAAATTGTAATGTGGAAGCACTTTGATTTTAGAGCCTAATGTTAAAGTTTTAGCACAACGCGGACGGCAGACGCCGGATGGCGTATGACGAGCTGGCTATGACAATACCTCGGGTTTTCTCCGAAAACAGCAGAGCTAATAAAATTATTTAAAATATATTTGGCTCATATAAATTCAAACGCAGAAAGTAAAACAAACAAGCAAATTTGTTGAATTGATATCCCCCGCCATTATACTTCTGGACGCAAAAGTTTTCTGGACGGATGGACAACGCTAACAAGCATCATCCTCTTATCCATATATATATTATTCATATCAAGTTTCAATGAAATCCGTCAAAGCACTTCCAAGATATTGCTGCAGACACACAAAAAAGCATTTTTTCAAGATACAAAGGGCCATAACTTCGTTATTATCCAATTTTGTACAATGCTATTTGGCATGCATCATTCTCTTATCCATATATATACTCATACCAAGTTTCAATGAAATCAGCCAAAGCACTTCCAAGATATGGCTCCGGACACAAAAGTGCTGGACGGACGGACAGAAAGACGGACGGACGGATAACGCCAAAACAATATCCCACCGCCTATGGCGGGGGATAATAAGTACGGAGTTTAGGCAGTATGAATACTCTTCAACTGGAGGTGCAAATGTATTGCAGACCTATGTTAGTAAAGAAAAATTTTCTTGTCAGTCTCGGTTAGTTCAAGCAATTGGGTTACAACAATATGTTGTGTTTATGGCAATTTAAATTGTCCACTCGCATTTTGTTTAGGGGTCAATAACAAATTTGTAATATTACATGCATGGCTATCATTCTTATTAAAGGGAAATGTTTAATTGAATAATTGTTATTTCCAAGTTTTTTCTCTGTCCTTGTGACTTTGAAATAACAGGGGTTTGAAAGTAAAACAATAGCAGACATTTTGCTAGGAAGTTACTACATGTCAACCAAATGGTTTGATATATAAACGGTTTCTAATTTGCATATGGCAAATGGAAACTTATGAAAATCCATAATCAATTATTTTTGTAAAATAAGAACTTGTAAATTGATGTATACATTTTGTTATGAAATCATATTGTTTCGATTAATTCCCAAAGATATCAGAACCAAGAAGTTAAGGGCACATTACTCTGAAAGAATATTGTGCCATACACAAAAATAATTTCTTGCACTTATACATAGCATACACAATATATCTATAAAACTTCATTTTGATATGCACAAACTGAAGGACAGGTCGATCTGCAACACATGAACATGATTTTAGGTATCCAAAAGTTCCAGTCGAAAACTTTTCAAATAATATTGTGACATACTAGAAAATAGTAAAGTGCACTTAGTATAAATAACAAAGCTTTAATGTTTTACTATTATAAGCAGAAAATAGAGAGACTAGTTAATATTGCAACAAAAAACAAAATAAATTTCCGCATTTCTACATAGTATAAATAACATATATTTATATTGACATGTTGATTCATGAGAGGTGAGTTCACAACATTAAGTACACATGTTCATTTATGAGGGTATACACATGATCAAGGGCACACAACTCTGCAAAGAATATTCTACCTACATGAAAATTGAGACTTGCATTTTTGCATAGTATAAATAACATATGGATTAAGTTTCCTGTTGATAGGAAGAAAACGAAGAGAGCAGTTAGTGACACAAATTACACATGAGCAGCGTGTCAGACCAACTAATTGACTGATCGACTAACTGAACAAGCTTACTGAAGAATGTTAATCTGATTAAATAGGAGATCAGCAATACAAAAACATTAACAGAATTATAAACAAAATAAATGTAAAATACCTGTTGAGATAATAAGAATACGCAATAATCCAACAAGAAAGTCCTAAAATTACGTCAAATCTTTCAGTAAATAATTATAGAAAACAGAGAAACAACTTCAAATCTTTTAAACAGTCCACTGGTGCATTAGATGAAAGATTTAACGCAGCACGTTTTGCCCATTGAATGAAACATAGGCAGTGGCCTTACATGGCAATAACAATCCACATAAACTTATCATCTCAACTATACTTATTCACCCTAAATGCCCACTTTCAAGCAATAATAAAATGTACCCTTAGGATGTTTTTGAGAATAAAAGCTATTTACTTAAACTTCTAATCAAATACTCCATTAAGTTTATTACCCGTTGCCTGATCATTCATTCAGTAGTTTGCAAGGCATGTATATGATATATTAAAAGTAATTACACTTTCACGCAATTAATAATCTGCATTTAATTAATTACAGGGATAAGTAATCCGAAATGCCTTATTTTAATAAGAAAAGAATTCATATTAGTCTGCTTCTTTGCTTTGATTATGTAATGTGGCTTCAAAAAATAAATTCAAATAAATAATATTTATTTTTGTATTAATTTGGTTTAAGGGAGATTTCATACAAAAATCTCGAAAGTGCATCCAAACTATATAAAATCCTTTTAATAAAGAAACAATTAATATATATCTAAAATTTAATCCTGTAATAACAACAAGAGCTGTCTCGATGTGCTCCACTAATATTTCGCTTTGATAGTGTAATTTTCTGTAAGTCACCTAATAATACTGTGAAGAAAAATAAAAACACAAAACCGCAGAGCTAAGTAAAGGGTTTATAATAAAACATTTTTCCTTTTCTTCAGAAATATTGATCTTGATCCGACCGGCCCAAAATGCAATCCCAAGCTAAATCTGCATGTAAAAACAAAATTACACCACAAAATTCAAAGCCAATCCAAACTAATGTCACTAAAAGAAATAAGTTTTTCTACTTTTAAGAAAAAGTGACCTTGATATGGGCTGGTGCCCGAATGAATCAGCATGTAAACTACCTACACACAAAAGTTTATAAAAAACTTGCCATCCTTACTAAAGTTAGTTAAAGAAACTCTTTATCTATTTTATCAAAAGTGCCTTGACCAAACTGACTGAAACTGCAGGGTCTCCATGCAGGCTATTATATCCAAAGTATCATAAAGATTGGCGATTGCAAGCTTTAGTTATCAATTACAAAACACAAACATTAAAATGAGTTTTTTTTACATACAAAGTGCTAAATTGCAGGTCTGAGTTATGGCCTTTCATAAGTGACCATCAATAAAATTTCTAAAATAGACATAGAAGTAACGAGTTGTTGCTTACAAATGTTAACCTGAATTTCAACTACAACAAGAGGGCCATGACTGCCCTTAAGCGCTCACCTGAGTTCATGAACACCATTCTTGAAGAGTTGACCAGTTGATCTAGTTTTTAATCCTATTTGACCCAGATTCAAACATGGTTTTCATATAGTCAATCACACGTGAAACAGTTTAACAATAGCCTTGATTCAAGCTAAGGCTATTAAATGGCAAGATAAACATTCATCAAGATTGAGTTATAAATGTGGCCTCTAAAGTGGAACAAAAGTTTTTCCAACATTTGAACTGGTGACCTCGTTCTTGGATGCATGTTACCCAGATGAAAACTCAGTCTTGATAATGTCCAGATAAACATTCCAACAATTTCCATGGAATTGGGTGAACAATTTGGTCTCTAGAGTGGAACCAAGCTAAAAATTGACAACACAAACTGCACATAGCATGATGAAAGACATAGAGTGATAACAATAGAGCATCATCTAGAGCATTTTCAGATCAGGTTACCATTAATAGAGGCATAATTATGATAGATTGCGGGTAAGAGTTGTGGGCCTTGGTAAGTTACTTCACACAATGTGCAAAAACACAAGTGCATAAATTTCAATTGAATACCTGTGACAGAAACAGGGATATTGAAATGTTTCACTGGACACATGTGTGAAGTTTAATTTATTACCTGTAGAAACAGATATTTGGAGAAGTTGTGCCTTTACCTAGACCAAATTTGCCAAATCAAAAGTACAAAAAGGTATAAATGCTGCTGAATTGCAGGTCAGAGTTATGGAACTTGATTTTATTTTTTTATACATGAATTTATCTATTTCCTGACTATGTGTTTACAACTTAAACATTGTACTCTCAAAATATCAACTTTAAATTTGAAACATTGTTGTTTGAGATAATCTTCTACAAAGTTACATTAAAATCATTACTTAAAGATGCTCTGACACTTCGTAGATACATCGTCATTGAATTTTGATTAATTCAGAAACTTTTCAACATTTAAAAAAATATGTTACCAATTACTTTATACAAAAGAACTGATCTCCGCGTTCTCTGCGCTACAAAGTCTTATTCAGCTATCAAATATTGAAGCCAAAGCTTTTCCCAAGGCAGAATGACATGATGTTGTCAATAAAGTCTAATTTTACATAAACAATTGACATTTTTAACAATTTCACATAGTCATAAGAGAAATTCTGTATTCTATTGAAATAATACACATGATTGAGACACTTATTAGAAAGATAGCTTTGTTTATGGATGATCATCTCATCAATGGCAGTGTTTATGGATGATCATCAATCAAAATAGTTTCAATTATGAAACACTTGTTAATTTTTTTAAATATGAAACTATGTGAACGAGTTTTGTTTAATGCAACAGGTCACCACACCAATCTTGACAACCAACATAAGGTAAACCAAACTGTACTGCATAAGCTCTTGTTAAAGATATTAAAGAATAATTCCAATATATAGTTATATACCTGAAAATATTCTTGGTTCCTCGTTTCCTCCTCCTTGTATCTTGATTGTACATCTTTCAACTGTTCAAGAAGTTCTGCCTCTTTCACTATATGTACAAATACAATATATGTTCAACTTTACACTAACAAATGGAATCCTATACATGAGATCTGAATAAAATCCTCAAAATAACTCCGTTTACATGTGTTTAAACATGCCCAGTCACTTTCCTTATCAATTATAATATGATATGACTTTAAACTAGTAACCTTTTGGAAGGTATTATATTTTGGTCTTTGGAGTCAATAAATGAGTTCAGAAGTATTATAAAGAATATAAACAAATGGTTTCCATATTTTTAATTCATGACATCACAAATGGTAATGATTTCAGATGAATTTGACAACAAAATCAGGAGAACAAGACAATGACAACACCAATGTCCCCATATTCCTCTTTTTGTCTCAAAATGTCACAGACAAGCTGTTTTGGGCCAAATTTGACTTTTCGCCTCTAAGTGTGACCTTGTTTATGAGGATAATGACACCGGTGATACACAAGACACTTAGTCCCCTCATGTGTGACCTTGTTTATGAGGATAATGACACCGGTGATACACAAGACACTATGTCTCCTCTAAGTGCGACCTTGTTTATGAGGATAATGACACCCGTGATACACAAGACACTTAGTTTCCTCTAAGTGTGACCTTGTTTATGAGGATAATGACACCAGTGATACACAAGACACTTAGTCTCCCCATGTGTGACCTTGTTTATGAGGATAATGACACCGGAGATACACAAGACACTTAGTCTCCTCAAAGTGTGTCCTTGTTTATGAGGATAATGACACCGGTGAAACACAAGACACTATGTCTCCTCTAAGTGTGACCTTGTTTATGAGGATAATGACACACGTGATACACAAGACACTTAGTCTCCCCATGTGTGACCTTGTTTATGAGGATAATGACACCGGAGATACACAAGACACTTAGTCTCCTCAAAGTGTGTCCTTGTTTATGAGGATAATGACACCGGTGATACACAAGACACTATGTCTCCTCTAAGTGTGACCTTGTTTATGAGGATAATGACACACGTGATACACAAGACACTATGTCTCCTCTAAGTGCCACCTTGTTTATGAGGATAATGACACCCGTGATACACAAGACACTTAGTCTCCTCATGTGTGACCTTGTTTATAAGGATAATGAAACTGGTGATACACAAGACACTATGTCTCCTCTAAGTGTGACCTTGTTTATTAGGATAATGACACCAGTGATACACATGACACTATGTCTCCTCTAAGTGTGACCTTGTTTATGAGGATAATGACACCGGTGATACACAAGACACTATGTAAGTGTGACCTTGTTAATGAGGATAATGACACACGTGATACACAAGACACTAAGTCTCCTCTAAGTGTGACCTTGTTTATGAGGATAATGACACTGGTGATACACAAGACACTATGTCTCCTCTAAGTGTGACCTTGTTTATGAGGATAATGACACCGGTGATACACAAGACACTAAGTCTCCTCTAAGTGTGACCTTGTTTATGAGGATAATGACACCGGTGATACACAAGACACTATGTCTCCTCTAAGTGTGACCTTGTTTATGAGGATAATGACACCCGCGATACACAAGACACTATGTCTCCTCTAAGTGTGACCTTGTTTATGAGGATAATGACACACGTGATACACAAGACACTAAGTCTCCTCTAAGTGTGACCTTGTTTATGAGGATAATGACACTGGTGATACACAAGACACTATGTCTCCTCTAAGTGTGACCTTGTTTATGAGGATAATGACACTGGCGATACACAAGACACTTAGTCTCCTCTAAGTGTGACCTTGTTAATGAGGATAATGACACCGGTGATACACAAGACACTTAGTCTCCTCATGTGTGACCTTGTTTATGAGGATAATAACACCTGTGATACACAAGACACTTAGTCTCCTGATGTGTGACCTTGTTTATGAGGATAATGACACTGGTGATACACAAGACACTATGTCTCCTCTAAGTGTGACCTTGTTTATGAGGATAATGACACCCGCGATACACAAGACACTTAGTCTCCTCATGTGTGACCTTGTTTATGAGGATAATGACACCGGTGATACACAAGACACTATGTCTCCTCTAAGTGTGACCTTGTTTATGAGGATAATGACACTGGTGATACACAAGACACTATGTCTCCTCTAAGTGTGACCTTGTTTATGAGGATAATGACACCGGTGATACACAAGACACTAAGTCTCCTCTAAGTGTGACCTTGTTTATGAGGATAATGACACCGGTGATACTCAAGACACTAAGTCTCCTCTAAGTGTGACCTTGTTTATGAGGATAATGACAACCGTGATACACAAGACACTATGTCTCCTCTAAGTGTGACCTTGTTTATTCGGATAATGACACCCGTGATACACAAGACACTATGTCTCCTCTAAGTGTGACCTTGTTTATGAGGATAATGACACCGGTGATACACAAGACACTATGTAAGTGTGACCTTGTTTATGAGGATAATGACACACGTGATACACAAGACACTAAGTCTCCTCTAAGTGTGACCTTGTTTATGAGGATAATGACACTGGTGATACACAAGACACTATGTCTCCTCTAAGTGTGACCTTGTTTATGAGGATAATGACACCGGTGATACACAAGACACTTAGTCTCCTATAAGTGTGACCTTGTTAATGAGGATAATGACACCGGTGATACACAAGACACTTGGTCTCCTCATGTGTGACCTTGTTTATGAGGATAATGACACCGGTGATACACAAGACACTTAGTCTCCTCATGTGTGACCTTGTTTATGAGGATAATGGCACCAGTGATACACAAGACATTTAGTTTCCTCTAAGTGTGACCTTGTTTATGAGGATAATGACACCGGTGATACACAAGACACTTAGTTTCCTCTAAGTGTGACCTTGTTTATGAGGATAATGACACCAGTGATACACAAGACACTTAGTCTCCCCATGTGTGACCTTGTTTATGAGGAAAATGACACCGGAGATACACAAGACACTTAGTCTCCTCAAAGTGTGTCCTTGTTTATGAGGATAATGACACCGGTGATACACAAGACACTATGTCTCCTCTAAGTGTGACCTTGTTTATGAGGATAATGACACACGTGATACACAAGACACTATGTCTCCTCTAAGTGCCACCTTGTTTATGAGGATAATGACACCCGTGATACACAAGACACTTAGTCTCCTCATGTGTGACCTTGTTTATAAGGATAATGACACTGGTGATACACAAGACACTATGTCTCCTCTAAGTGTGACCTTGTTTATTAGGATAATGACACCAGTGATACACAAGACACTATGTCTCCTCTAAGTGTGACCTTGTTTATGAGGATAATGACACCGGTGATACACAAGACACTATGTAAGTGTGACCTTGTTTATGAGGATAATGACACCGGTGATACACAAGACACTATGTCACACAAGACACTATGTCTCCTCTAAGTGTGACCTTGTTTATGAGGATAATGACACTGGTGATACACAAGACACTATGTCTCCTCTAAGTGTGACCTTGTTTATGAGGATAATGACACCGGTGATACACAAGACACTAAGTCTCCTCTAAGTGTGACCTTGTTTATGAGGATAATGACACCGGTGATACACAAGACACTATGTCTCCTCTAAGTGTGACCTTGTTTATGAGGATAATGACACCCGCGATACACAAGACACTATGTCTCCTCTAAGTGTGACCTTGTTTATGAGGATAATGACACCAGTGATACACAAGACACTAAGTCTCCTCTAAGTGTGACCTTGTTTATGAGGATAATGACACTGGTGATACACAAGACACTATGTCTCCTCTAAGTGTGACCTTGTTTATGAGGATAATGACACTGGTGATACACAAGACACTTAGTCTCCTCTAAGTGTGACCTTGTTAATGAGGATAATGACACCGGTGATACACAAGACACTTAGTCTCCTCATGTGTGACCTTGTTTATGAGGATAATAACACCGGTGATACACAAGACACTTAGTCTCCTGATGTGTGACCTTGTTTATGAGGATAATGACACCGGTGATACACAAGACACTTAGTCTCCTCTAAGTGTGACCTTGTTAATGAGGTTAATGACACCGGTGATACACAAGACACTTAGTCTCCTCATGTGTGACCTTGTTTATGAGGATAATGACACCGGTGATACACAAGACACTTAGTCTCCTCATGTTTGACCTTGTTTATGAGGATAATGACACTGGTGATACACAAGACACTATGTCTCCTCTAAGTGTGACCTTGTTTATGAGGATAATGACACCGGTGATACTCAAGACACTAAGTCTCCTCTAAGTGTGACCTTGTTTATGAGGATAATGACACCCGTGATACACAAGACACTATGTCTCCTCTAAGTGTGACCTTGTTTATGAGGATAATGACACCCGTGATACACAAGACACTATGTCTCCTCTAAGTGTGACTTTGTTAATGAGGATAATGACACACGTGATACACAAGACACTATGTAAGTGTGACCTTGTTTATGAGGATAATGACACCGGTGATACACAAGACACTAAGTCTCCTCTAAGTGTGACCTTGTTTATGAGGATAATGACACTGGTGATACACAAGACACTATGTCTCCTCTAAGTGTGACCTTGTTTATGAGGATAATGACACCGGTGATACACAAGACACTTAGTCTCCTATAAGTGTGACCTTGTTAATGAGGATAATGACACCGGTGATACACAAGACACTTAGTCTCCTCATGTGTGACCTTGTTTATGAGGATAATAACACCCGTGATACACAAGACACTTAGTCTCCTCATGCGTGACCTTGTTAATGAGGATAATGACACAGGTGATACACAAGACACTTAGTCTCCTCTAAGTGTGACCTTGTTTATGAGGATAATGACACCGGTGATACACAAGACACTTGGTCTCCTCTAAGTGTGACCTTGTTTATGAGGATAATGACACCGGTGATACACAAGACACTATGTCTCCTCTAAGTGTGACCGTGTTTATGAGGATAATGACACCCGCGATACACAAGACACTATGTCTCCTCTAAGTGTGACCTTGTTTATGAGGATAATGACACCGGTGATACACAAGACACTAAGTCTCCTCTAAGTGTGACCTTGTTTATGAGGATAATGACACTGGTGATACACAAGACACTATGTCTCCTCTAAGTGTGACCTTGTTTATGAGGATAATGACACTGGTGATACACAAGACACTTAGTCTCCTCTAAGTGTGACCTTGTTAATGAGGATAATGACACCGGTGATACACAAGACACTTAGTCTCCTCATGTGTGACCTTGTTTATGAGGATAATAACACTGGTGATACACAAGACACTTAGTCTCCTGATGTGTGACCTTGTTTATGAGGATAATGGCACCGGTGATACACAAGACACTTAGTCTCCTCTAAGTGTGACCTTGTTAATGAGGTTAATGACACCGGTGATACACAAGACACTTAGTCTCCTCATGTGTGACCTTGTTTATGAGGATAATGACACCGGTGATACACAAGACACTTAGTCTCCTCATGTGTGACCTTGTTTATGAGGATAATGACACTGGTGATACACAAGACACTATGTCTCCTCTAAGTGTGACCTTGTTTATGAGGATAATGACACCGGTGATACTCAAGACACTAAGTCTCCTCTAAGTGTGACCTTGTTTATGAGGATAATGACACCCGTGATACACAAGACACTATGTCTCCTCTAAGTGTGACCTTGTTTATGAGGATAATGACACCCGTGATACACAAGACACTATGTCTCCTCTAAGTGTGACTTTGTTAATGAGGATAATGACACACGTGATACACAAGACACTATGTAAGTGTGACCTTGTTAATGAGGATAATGACACCGGTGATACACAAGACACTAAGTCTCCTCTAAGTGTGACCTTGTTTATGAGGATAATGACACTGGTGATACACAAGACACTATGTCTCCTCTAAGTGTGACCTTGTTTATGAGGATAATGACACCGGTGATACACAAGACACTTAGTCTCCTATAAGTGTGACCTTGTTAATGAGGATAATGACACCGGTGATACACAAGACACTTAGTCTCCTCATGTGTGACCTTGTTTATGAGGATAATAACACCCGTGATACACAAGACACTTAGTCTCCTCATGCGTGACCTTGTTTATGAGGATAATGACACCGGTGATACACAAGACACTTAGTCTCCTCTAAGTGTGACCTTGTTTATGAGGATAATGACACCGGTGATACACAAGACACTTGGTCTCCTCTAAGTGTGACCTTGTTTATGAGGATAATGACACCGGTGATACACAAGACACTTGGTCTCCTCTAAGTGTGACCTTGTTTATGAGGATAATGACACCGGTGATACACAAGACACTTCATCTCCTCTAAGTGTGACCGTGTTAGTGAGGATAATGACACCGGTGATGCACAAGACACTTAGTCTCCTCATGTGTGACCTTGTTTATGAGGATAATAACACTGGTGATACACAAGACACTTAGTCTCCTCTAAGTGTGACCTTGTTTATGAGGATAATGACACCGGTGATACACAAGGCACTTAGGCTCCTCTAAGTGTGACCTTGTTTATGAGGATAATGACACCGGTGATACACATGACATTAGTCTCCTCATGTGTGACCTTGTTTATGAGGATAATGACACCCGTGATACACAAGACACTTAGTCTCCTCTAAGTGTGACCTTGTGTATGAGGATAATGACACCGGTGATACACAAGACACTTAGTCTCCTCTAAGTGTGACCTTGTTTATGAGGATAATGACACCGGTGATACACAAGACACTTAGTCTCCTCATGTGTGACCTTGTTTATGAGGATAATGACACCTGTGATACACAAGACAATTAGTCTCCTCATGTGTGACCTTGTTTATGAGGATAATGACACTGGTGATACACAAGACACTTGGTCTCCTCATGTGTGACCTTGTTTATGAGGATAATGACACTGGTGATACACAAGACAATTAGTCTCCTCTAAGTGTGACCTTGTTAATGAGGATAATGACACTGGTGATACACAAGACACTTAGTCTCCTCATGTGTGACCTTGTTTATGAGGATAATGACACCGGTGATACACAAGACACTTGATCTCCTCATGTGTGACCTTGTTTATGAGGATTATGACACCGGTGATACACAAGACAATTAGTCTCCTCTAAGTGTGACCTTGTTAATGAGGATAATGACACTGGTGATACACAAGACACTTAGTCTCCTCATGTGTGACCTTGTTTATGAGGATAATGACACCGGTGATACACAAGACACTTGGTCTCCTCATGTGTGACCTTGTTTATGAGGATAATGACACTGGTGATACACAAGACACTTAGTCTCCTCATGTGTGACCTTGTTTATGAGGATAATAACACCGGTGATACACAAGACACTTGGTCTCCTCATGTGTGACCTTGTTTATGAGGATAATGACACCGGTGATACACAAGACACTTAGTCTCCTCTAAGTGTGACCTTGTTTATGAGGATAATGACACCGGTGATACACAAGACACTATGTCTCATCTAAGTGTGACCTTGTTTATGAGGATAATGACACCCGTGATACACAAGACACTATGTCTCCTCTAAGTGTGACCTTGTTTATGAGGATAATGACACCGGTGATACACAAGACACTATGTCTCCTCTAAGTGTGACCTTGTTTATGAGGATAATGACACCCGTGATACACAAGACACTTAGTCTTCTCATGGTTGTCATTGGTGGTAAGTTATATTTAAATTGCAAGATAAATTACAAATTTACAGCATCAACAAGCTGTTGTACAGTACAGCCAAAGCGAAACAAATGTATTTTGCGATCCGCGGCGGCAAGGCGAAACGAGTTGATGCTGCGTCAGTCGTTGAAGCCGCGTCAGTATGCGGCGGCAAGTCACATTTCGCCGCGAAACTTCGCATCTGTCTGCCAAGGCATGCCGCTATCCGCGACATGATGCCGAGTCGATGCGCATCATGAAATAAAAAATCTTTTTAAAATTATTAGTTAAAAATAGTTAACAAGTTTTGAAAGAACAATAATAATAATAATTAAAATCATAATAAATTTATTGTGCGCGGATTGTATTAGCATATACATGTAAGCATAGTTAATGTGTCTGGCCAATTAAGTTTGTTTCCCGCCGGTAGTGTATGTATTTCACACATAAACAAGGTCACGTCATTATGTTTTCGCACATACAAGTGGTCAAGGCTCCAGCATATGGTGGATTTATAAATTAATTGCATGTTTATTTTGCTATTATATTTAAGCTGAGAAAATTAGCAGTTTGAAGCCACATCAATAATCAAGACGGAGACGACGTATTTGTTGTTTTGTTAATTATCAGCTTATTATAACTATTGTTTGAATATGCGTATATAAATCATCGGTGTCAATTGGTCAAAATCTAAAATCCTGAAAATAGGCCTATCGTTTTGGGGCCAGAGCAAAAAAGGGTTAATAATTCATGTAACTTTGTTTCTATTGTATATAACTTTGTAAACAATATGTCAAAGTAAAATAATTTGTGTTTAAGATGACATTTTGTGACAATAATCTTAAAATTCCAGAAAAAAACCCTCTGTTTTATATCAAAATCAAAATTGGTCCTTAAGGGCCGAATCCTGATTTCAGGAATAATCCTGAACTTTGACGCCTCTGATAAATACGTTTTGTTTTATTCATATTATACAGTTAATATGGCTACTAATTACCCGATAATCCCGTATATTCCAGTTTTAAAGCAAATGTTGGTAAATATTTACGATACACAAACATTCTTGATATTTCCTTAAGTATCAAATACATTTTTGCATTTGTTACTATTTATAGAGATGATGAAATAACGTCTAATCGGGGCGTTTTTTTCCCCACTGAACACGCGATTTACGCCTGACGTGATGTTCATGTATTTATACAACACAAAATACACTCACACTTTCCAAACGACGTTCTACATGTCTGCATAATTTTCGCGGGCTTTTTATGAAACAAAGGATATTTTAGCACTTTTTATTTGACGCTAGAATTTGCCAAAGGTCGCGTTAGCATTAAAATTCGGAAGTGTGTTTCGGATTACAAATTTAATAATGATAATCGAACGAAACATTAACAGTTGCGCCTAATTAATTCTACGCTACACATACATGTATGTTCATATAGGTGGATATCTTTTCACTCGATCCGCCGCGTACGTATGCGGCGGATTTACTCCGCGAAAGTACGCGAGGTTAATACAGACTCGGCGTCGTTGTGCGGATCGATGCAGAGTGCTGCGGCGAAACGCCGCGTACTAATAATCTGGCCGTGGCGTAGCCTCGGATTATGTTTGCCGCGTTGGCTGTACTGTATAGCCAAATTTAACTTTGACCTCTATGCGTGACCTCTACCTCTGAGGTAGGGAGTGGTTTTACACACAAAATGCAGTCTTCTCAAGGTGGTCATTTGAGGAAAGTATTTTTTAAATAGCCTAATTATACGAATTCTAAGTATGACTGTCAATTTGATGAGCATAGATCAGTGTACACTTGATGTGTCTTATGATGTATTGCATGTATATCATGTTATTTTAAAACTGGACTTTGCTTACAAGGGTGTGAAACTAAATGCTGACTATAGCATTGACCCTGTTTTGAGACCATTTCTTAAGAAAGACGTTTCAAGCATGTCCCCAGGTATTCAATAAAAGAAAGTCTTACATCTCTTACATTCAGCATCCACTCAAACTTTCAAAAAGATCATGTGTTTCCTTACAAAGGGCCCTGTTAAGCATGTTTTAACATCTGAGTTGTTGCTGAAAAGATCTGATAGAACTGCCATGGACTTTTGAATACTAAGTATTCTTTAACCGCTTTTTTACAAACTTATTTATTACTTATCAGAGCAAAATTTATGTTACAAAAAATATTGATGGGATGATGGACAAGTGACCACGGTGGTCGACTAACCATTGAAAGCCCATCCATTAGCACTTTTGCTCTTGTGAGCTAAACAAATGCTGTAAGAGGACAGAAGACTCAATTTTTCTTGTGCTTGTCAGAGTTCCTGGTCTTTTTTCAAACAAACTGTTTGTGTTTTTGCATAGAAGGATGAAATTAGAATAAAATTTGATTGTTGTTATAAAAAAAACACTGGATGTGTCACATATATTGATGCTCCAATGACACATGTTTAGCCACAATTAGGAAGTGAGGACTTGCTTTGGACAAAAACAAATTTTTCTAGTAAAATTCATTTTAATTAGTAATTACTTACCTGCTATCATATTGCTACTCACTCCGAAGGATCGAAATTCATCCGGAAACTTTCTGTCCGAAGAATCCCACATTTTTCATGAACACGTCAGGTCAGGTCAGAACGGTCACATAGTGCCGTGTAGCCGTATAACCAAAACGAGATATTACCCAGAATCACTCTTATTCCAATAAACAATATGAAAATATTAGACGAAGAGCGGGGTGGGAGGTGGGACTTACCGATAGCAGGTTAGTAATTACTAATTAAAATGAATTTTACTAGAAAAATTAGTTTTAATAGCTTAATTATGTTACCTGCTATCATATTGCTGACTTTGCAGCTGCGGCGGGAAGGTTCGCGAAAATCTCACCATCACAGCGGAACCCATATCTCGGGTTCTCAGCTAATCTTCGTTATTACGGTATTAACTTAATTCACGGATAAGCGTAATATACCTATGCCGTAGAAGATACTACCGTTTGTGCAACCACAAGGGGGCCCAACAAATACAAGTTGTCCTGTTGGCACTCCAGAGAACGAAGATAAAAAGATGAAAAAGTGGTCTGATTCCTCCAGAAAGCAGCTTGAAGCACGTCAGAGAGTGGGGTATGATTAATATACGCCCACGAAGCCGACATTGCTCGTAATTCATGCGGTCTAATCTTAAAAAGGGATGAATCCCTTGAAGAAAGAGAAGAGTAAGCCCTTTTTATAGTCGAGGCTACCCAACGGGAAATAGAAGCCGCAGACACATCGCCCCCCCCCCCTTTTAAGGGAATGAAGAGTCTCTTGCGAGAACCTCGAATAGACTTAACTCTACTAAGATAGAACTTCAAAGACCTGACAGGGCAGAGGAGTCTATCTTCATCTTCATTTCCACAAGTTCTAGAAAGACTTGGGACCTTGAAGGGTTTAGAAGCCATTGAGGGGAGTTGATTTTTAGCAAGGAATCCTGGCTGACATAACAAAGTGACAGAGCCATCGGAGGAATCAAAACGAAGATGGCTTTCTTCGATAGAAAGAGCATGAATTTCACTTCTACGTTTGGATGAAGCCATGGTAAGAAGGAAAACGGTCTTCCAGGTTAGGAACTGTAAAGAAGCCTGATTAAGGGGTTCATAGGGAGCTTTAATAAACGATCCAAGAACACAAGCCAAATCCCATTTGGGGGTAAGAGAATGAGACACAGGACCTTTAAGTTCCATGGCTCGGATCAGTTCCGAAATGGCTGGGTCAGCACAGACTTGTGATGACTTACGAAAAGCCAAGGTATGCGAAAGCACAGATCTGTATCCTTTGATGGAGCTAAGAGAAAGTTTCTTATCATCAAAGTGATAGATTAGAAAATCCGCTATGCGTCTATCAGAGGGATTGAGGGGATCAATTTTCCCTCAAACACACCAATTAGAGAAGAGTTTCCAGCGAGCATCATAGACTGCTCTGGTGGACTTTCTCCTTGCAGAGGAAACGAGCGTTGAAGCCCTGACAGAAAAGCGTTTCTTCTGCAGGGATTGCCTGATAACGGCCAGACGTGTAAGTGGAACATGTCTGGATCCACGTGAAGTCTGCCTCTCTGAGATAGGAGATCTGACCTGTGCGGGAGTTCCCTGGGAAATTCGCACAGGAGACCGAGAAGGTCGTTGAACCAGGATCTCCTGGGCCACCAAGGGGCTATCAGGAGGATCCGGCAAGAGCTCACACTGATACAGAGGAAGTAAGTGGTTGTCTCTGGTTGCAAACAGGTCAACCAGTGGATAACCGAATGTGAGGAAAATCTGGTTGGCCACTTCCTGATGAAGTGTCCACTCCGATGGAAGTAACTGGTGTTTGCGAGACAAACTTTCCGCCAGGGCGTTGAGACGACCTGGTATGTGTTTGGACAAGAGAGAGACGTTGTGGCTCTTGCAAAGAACAAGTAAGTTCATTGTTTCCAGATACAGGGAGTGAGAGTGTGTACCGCCCTGTTTCTGGATGTAAGCCACGACTGATGTGTTGTCTGTTGATACCATCACACAGGAGTCCCGAAGATGTGATTGGAATTGAGAAACAGCTAGAAAGACTGCTCGCATTTCGAGATTGTTTATGTGCAGGTGAGACTCCTGAGGAGACCACAATCCTGATAATGTCAGGCTGCGGGGTTCCAGGTGAGCGCCCCAACCTTCCATGCTCGCATCCGTTATGGGATGTAAAGAAGGTTGCGGGGGAAGAAGCGGTACTTCTGCCAACAGGGTCTCCTTGTCAAGCCACCATTGAAGGTGGGGGAATAAGGACTGTGGGAATCTGTGTTAGCAGATTGTCTGGAGACCATTTCCATCGAGCTGAGAGATAGTGCTGAAGAGGACGTAGGAAGAGACGTCCCAACTGCACGAAGTCTGCTACAGAGCTCAGGATACCGTTGAGTGAGAGGAAATCTTGTGCTGTGATATGAGATTGGGACAGCACCCATCTGACCTTCAAAAGGAGGTCTGAATCACGTTGCGGTGAGACCTTTACCCAATTGATGTGGGTCAGAAAATTCAATCCCACGAATATGAAATCCTGAGAGGGAATGAGGTCTGACTTTGCTGCATTGAGAAGGAGTCCTAAAGAGAGGAGCTCCTTCCAAGAGAACTCTAGGTGTAGCAGAAGAAGTCGACGATCGAGCTGGTGTAAGAGCCAATCGTCGAAATACTCAAGCAGTTGAACCCCGTGTAATCGATGGTGTGCGCCCACTGCGGCCATGAGTTTGGTGAAAACTCGTGGAGCTGTGGCCAATCCAAAGGGCATCGTCCGAAACTGGTAGACCTGGCCTCGAAAGGAGAAGCGCAGGTACTTCCGGTAGTTGGGATGGATAGGAACATGGAAGAAAGCATCTTCCAGGTCCAAGGAAACCCCCCAGTGCATGGGTTTGATGGAGCGCCGAATGAAGGCAGGAGTCTCCATCTTGAAAGTAGGTTTGACTAGAAACATGTTGAAAACTTTTAAGTCTATGACTGGTCTCCAGGAGCCGTTTTTCTTTTGAACAAGGAAAAGGCTACTTTAAAATCCTGGAGAACAAGGGTCGTGAACCCTTTCTACCGCCTGTTTTTCCAGGAGTCCGAGAATGGAGTCTGGAAGTTGTGGATGCGGAGATACCAGATCTATTGGGACGCAAGAGAGTGGGGGCCTTTTTTCGAATTATAAAAGTGAGGCCTTGTGTGACAAGGGAATGAACCCACGCGTCCGAAGTTATTTGGAGCCATCGATTTGCAAAGTGCATAAGTCTGGCCCCGACTGGTACCTCCGGCATCGGAGGTTGTGGCGGTAGAAAGGGGTATGACCTAGGGCTGACCTTTTGGAGGTCCACCCTTGCCGGAAGAAGGATTAAATGACTTCTTGTCTGCATTGGGTTTGCCCTTACTCCAATTTTGGTTTACAGAAGGCTTCCGATAGGAAGATGTTCTGTTCTGAAAAGGAGGCCTATTTGTGGGCTGACGTGGAGCAGACGGACGCTTAGTAGGGAAACTGTCCCTTTTAGCGTTCTTGGCCGGTGGGGCTCCTGGGGGCTTAGAAGCAGGGCGCTTAAAAACCACAGGGCGCTGGCCACGGTTGCTCCTAGCTAAGGAGGCATGTATCTGATCTTCACGATCAGCAGTAAGTGCCGACTGTATCCTCCCTCCGAAAAGAGAATCTGCTGTTAGTGGAGCAGTTCGAAGGGAGTTAACAACTGTTTCCAAAAGTGAATTATTGGGCAAAGAAGAGAGGATGAGGTCTCTCCGAAGCCTTAACATCTCAGACATAGACGACACAGCATTGTGAGATAAACACTGCGTAGTACGTGAAAGATGTATCAACAAGGCACGGAGCTCCTCTGGGATTGAATCAGAGAGCTCCCAAACCAAGTCTAAGGCTGTGGCTGCCATGAGATCTAGCTGGTTAGCCAGACCTATGGAACGGCGTTCTCTCAACAGGGAAAGAGGGACTGCTGTATGGGTAGATGATGAAGGCATTGTAAGGGACAGCTTACTAATGTCAGCATCAGGAACCGGAAGTTTGGAAAGGTCCAAACCGGTAGAAGGGTCGGGTACCGGGGCCTTATAACTTTTCCCGCCGTCCATCTGTTTAGGCTCCGTCAGCTCCTTAGGGGCTTTCCATGGAGATGGCGAAGGTTTATTGGCTGGCTCAAGTGACTGGAATACAGCCATTGTGGAAGAGCCAATAGGAAGGCGGAGATCCACTTGGGAAGTCGCCTTACTTATCCTGCCGGGCTCTCGTCTGCAGGCTACCTGTTCTGTAACGGTAACCGCAGACCCTGTGAGAGACAAGGAAGGGCGGGGGCAGAAGTCCTCATCTAAGGTATTGAACATTAGTTCGTAAACCTGATTGATGGAGGCCAAATAATAAAGTTCGGCCTCATTAGACTCCAAACCCGCCTCAATCGAACCGTCAGCGGGAGCATTGGATTGATTGAAACCGGTGGATACAGAAGTAGGAATAATACTAGATTCATTCACTTCTATCATGAGAGGATTGTTTTCCGGCACCATCAAAGATATAGCTGGTGAGTTAGGTCTATCAGAGATCAAGTCAGCAGACTCACTTTGAATACCAGCGGTCGCTGGTAAAGGATCAGTCAAAAAAGGGACAAAGATTCCCGGCGACTGTTGGATCCACAAAGTATTGGGATTTGATGGTGTAGCGGCAGCCCGGGGTATACTTTTATGCAATGTGGAAGAGACCCGTGGGGCTGAAAACGCAGCCGAAGTGGTTAGATTAACCCCTGTACCTTGAGCCCGATACGTATGCAAGCTAGTGTTTGAATACAAATTATGCTCAGTGGTTGTAGGAACGGCTGAAGTGTGTGTTGAGGCCAAAATAGAGGCCGACACACGTGGAAGGGTGTCAATAGATTCCTCAGAGAAGGATCGACTAGGGGACCTAGGAGTCCGAGAGCGCCTAATAGAGGAAGGTCTATGTCCCTTATCTCTGCGATGCCGAGACACTGTTCGGCGGCGCTGGGAATGATGTTTCCTGATCGAACGTCTCCCAGAGCGCTGGCGTGATCGCTCTTTACGAGGCAATCTACGCCGAGAAACACTCGGTGAGCGTGAACGACGTCCACTCCGATAATGATGAGGGCTTGTTGAAGTAGACGATGAGTCATACGACGACGAGCCCGAGGTGGAGGAGTAGCCGGAAACATCAGACACTACGCGTTTACGTCTGTGACTCACAGTAGAAACGTGGCTGCGTCTACCTTTGTGGAGTACTGACAAGGTAGTGTCAACATCTACGGTGACCGGAACGGTTTGTGGCACAGACCGGTACCCTGTGACCGGATCGGTCATTACATGACCGGTGACCGGTCAATGACCGGACCGGTCAATGACCGGTGACCGGTTGACCGGTGACCGGACCAGTCATATCATGACTGGTGACCGGACCGGTCAATGACCGGTGACCGGACCCGTCAGTGACAGGTGACCGTTGACTGGTTGACCGGTGACGACACCGGTCATAGCATGACCGGTGACCGGACCGGTCAATGTTGACCGGTGACCAGTGACCGGTGAAGTCTCCAGACCGGTCAACTGGTTGTTCCCGATGAACGGACCGGGCAAATTTTGTTCGGTGTCGTCACCGGGCAAGGACCGATGCATGGCATCTCCTGGTGGCATATGGTCAAGATCGTGTGGTGAAAAGTCACGACAAACGGAACTTTCCCTACTTTGTTCTGAACTATGCATGTTGCGTCTACGACTCTTGAAAGGTCGACGCTTGATGGCCCAGGTATCTACAGACCAATGCTCACAGAAAGGGCAGCAGTTATCCTGGGTACATCCGGCACACGACAGGCAGCTACCATGGTTGTCCCATGCTGCTCTTATGTGTCCACATGAGCAACGTGTTTGAGGCATATTTTGCCTTGAACAAACAAACAAAAACACAAAACAATACAGAAATAAACGGATATATATACGGAGAATGTTTTAACACAATACAAAAACTTCTCTATTCTGTTAAACAGAAGAATCCAGCGAAACAGAAGCAACAATTAAGTAAATAACAAAAATGTCGGCCTTTGTATAACGCGTCCGGAATAAGAGTGATTCTGGGTAATATCCCGTTTTGGTTATACGGCTACATGGCACTATGTGACCGTTCTGACCTTACCTGACGGGTTCATGAAAAGTGTGGGATTCTTCGGACAGAAAGTTTCCGGATGAATTACGATCCTTCGGAGTGAGTAGCAATATGATAGCAGGTAGCGTAATTATGCTATTAAAATACAGTCAAACCTGAATTCAGCGGTCATTCAAGGGAAACGACCAAAGTGACCGTTGACCACAGGTGACCGTTGAATTCGGATTACAATTTTAAGATGGTTTGTCAGTTGGTAGAATTGCTACGTCTTTACCCCACCCAGTCGTTTGCATACAGTGTTTAACAAATGCTCAGTGCCATTAACTAACTTACATTGAATAATACAGAATAATATCTTATAGATTGATTTAATTTCATATCGTTATTAAACTAAAGCAATTACTTTAGCAACGCAAGTATAATTGTTTACTCATGCATCTCGATCATTCAGTAAATAAAACTTGTCACGTGCCGTTAACGTAACGTCCGTACAAGTCTAAAAAGCGGATTCGCTTTCATAAATCGATAGTACGGTGATATTGTACCGTTCTAATTCAAAGAAAAAGACGCAAAAAGGTTGTTAAAATTTATTCGTACGCAAACATCACACAAAAAGCATTTTAATTCACCAACGTCATACAAAATACAACGCTTCAAACTCACATTTGCATTCGATTCCTCTAATGTGAGGAACTTACGTTTACAACTCATTGTTATTCCGTAATTTATTATTCCGATTGCTTTTTAAATTGTTGTGAACACTAGAAAGCTCTTTTGAAGAGTGATCCGAAAATGTTATTTTAAAATCGATACTCAATGTTGTAAGTACAATGTACTAATTAGCGGTCATTTAATTAGCGATTATTACTTTAAACGTGTCAAAAACTCTGACATATTTTCTGTTGAAGAAACCCCCACAATTATCCCCGGAAAACAAACCTTCTCAACACCTTATTATTTGTTTACTCGCAGCGGGCCGCTTTTATATTATCAAAGGCAATTACCGCAATCAAACGCTTTAACCCATACATGCCATAATTTTTCAGACCAATTCCGGGACATTGAGTTAAATTGTCCGGGACTTTTGCCGATTTTCCGAGACATGTGTAAAATGTAGCGATATTTATAGACATATGCATTTTTGGTACGTTTTTTTTGTTTCGCATCGTTAATTGCAAAAGTTCGAAAGCCTATCCGAAATACACTTGATCTATTAACGTCAAATTAAACATAACTACTCCCGTTACTAGATACAAGCCACGTGTTTTCAGTGTAAGCGTTCTAAACATAGATGGTGACGTCATTGCGTTATTGTTATTAAGACCGGTGTGTAACGCGTAGTTGTTGCCTTTAATTTTTTACTCAGCGATGTTGGACTTCAGATGTGTGAACAACTATCCTTTGCCCTTACGCAGCGGGAAATAATGACGTAGTAGATTAAAGTCAATTAACAACCACATTAAATAATGCCGCCTTTTCGGTTTGACCGCGAACGTGAGACAATCGATATGATAACAGGACCCCTGTTAATTGATCAATTTTGACACGTAGCGTAGTCTGCCTATTCGGGTAGGCATTGTCATGGAGACGCTGCAGATATACACAGATTCGAGGTGCAGTTAAACCTAAGATAAGGTACATATATATATGGATTTTGTAAATTCCGGGACATTTGACAGATTTCCGGGACAGCGGGACAAGTTCTTCGTTTCCGGGACTGTCCCAGACAATCCGGGATGTATGGCATGTATGTTTAACCGCAAAATAGACGGACTAATGATGTGCAGTGTTTTTAATTTTCGCGACTCGAGACGACTGACGCGTGACCGTTGATTTCAGTTCAAAAATGAATTTCGGGGTTGAATATAGTGGCCGTTGGTGTAATATAGAGTGTTTTTCGTTTGGGGGATTCCAGACTGACCGTTGTCTGCAGGTGACCGGTAAATTCAGGTGGCCGTTAGGTCAGTTTCGACTGTACTATTATATACTTATACTCAATCCTATACCAAAAACATTGGCCATAATTTTAAAAAGAAGAAAGGTCATAATTCTGCCAAAACTGGCCATAGCCTCAATTCCTTCCTTAACAACTCTCTACACATTTAAACTTTCTGTCTGTCTGTCTGTCTGTCATTATTTAGATTCAATGAGCTGTGACAGTTGGAGCCTATGCCTCCAAGCAGTTAAAGATGATTTTGTTACATACAATTTTTGTTCTAATAATATTCTATTCTATAGTGAAGAATAACAAACAACAAGGGGCCAATATTCTGCAAAACTTGGATGCAACCTGAATTCCTTCCTTTAATATCATGTATAGATTGTGGTAATTTGTTTGCTGCAATTTAAGCTTGAGCACATTCTTTAGCATTTAATGAGGAGTTTGTTGCATAGTCTTAGGGCCATACATCTGTACTTAAAAGTGCAATGCTTTATGGGGCCCATTTAATGTTAGTGTGAAGTTACCAAACTTGGCCCATAACTTCCTTTTTATATGGGGAATACATGTATTTAAAATGTGAATGAAATCTTTCAAGCTATTCCTAAGAAACTGTTAAGAATAAACTAAACTCCTGACTCCACCAGGGTTGGTTTAGAAGATTTTTAATCACAGTTGACACAGGGGGAAATATTCCTTGTCTATCAGCAATAATAAGAAAAATAATCATTTTTGACCTCTTTCATTAAAAGAACAGGGTTGAGAAATGGCTTAGCCATATTTGACATTTTACCTGTTTAGTATTATTGAATATTGACCAATATAAATGTTTGAATTGAATTGTGTAAACAAATACATTAAACTATAAAAAGTGAGCCAGTCCTACTCACTGAGTGGAAGATGAAAGTGCGAAAGGTAAACACTTACATTCAGCTTTATGGCACTTCTCAGCTAAGTCAACATTCAGTCTGAAATAAAGAAAAGTTCACTTGCAGCATACAACACATATTTGCAGCGTTTGAAGAAGACTATGCAAAGAAATAAACATAAAGCTCTGCATAGTTAAAAATAGCACAAAGAAACATATTTACCTATATGACGCTTCCTTATATATTAAATTGAACCTTTACAAGCCAAGGATTTCGCAAGGTCATAATCTGCATGCTTCTGATTTAAAAAAAAAAATGGCAAAGTTCAAGGGCACATACCTAAAGAATATGTGAAAGACTTGGCATGAAAATAGTGTGTTACTACATACTAAAACATTTCATGCTGCTGCCAAAAAAGTTCAAGAGCACAAATCCCATTAACATGTGGATCATTCAGGGCTCTCGCAACTTGGCAACTTCGGCGACTTAATCACTTAAAAGTTTCAAAATGTCGCAGTGTTCCGACCTCACAGCAAAAAAAACTTAATTTTGCAGCATTTACAAAATTAGTCAAAATCCCCAGGAATACATAACGCCTATCAATACCATTGAAACCACGCCTCCGGGCGTATCTTGATTGTCGATACATGCACCGTTGAGTGTAACGCTTGGCAACATCAGCCAATTGGAGCCTTCACAGCAGGAAAAATCGATATAAACAAGATTACTCAGTGTACACACTCGACATGGCTGTGTATTGTCACGTGTCAATAAACTTCTGCGACATCGTTGCCTAAAGGGTTTTTCTCAATCAGTGTCTGACAGAAGTGATATATTTCGGAAAACATCTTTAATTTCCCCATGCTTTACAAATTATCGGTTACTGTCAAATCATCGTAATTTTTTCGCAAATTATTATTTAATTGTCATAATTGAAAATTGCAGTGAATATTGTCGGCTGGTTTTGTTTTTCACGCCGTTTTTTTTCTTTAACTATATTACGATGAACATTGCTTGATGAATTAATTATTTAATCGCCATCAACTAATAATCCCCATAATTACGAGTGTTTGTCGGCTGCTTCAACATTTCTTGATGTGTGATAAGGAGATCTTTTGTTTTGTAATTATTTGGTTTAGTTGCTCAAATGATGCCGTAATTGCTTTAATTTAGTGGCCGCTTATTGTCGTCTGCTTTAATGTTCCTTTTTCATATTCTATGAAATTAAGGTATTTCGGCAAACGATTGCTATTGGTTAAAAGAGAGGACTCATCCGACCATAAAGCACTGCGACAAATGGCTGACAATAAACCGGCGTCTCATTGACAAGTTATGTTTTTGTCGTTAAATAACGCATTATAACTGTTAATATGTAACTCTGGTCATTTCTACTCAGCAGTAATCTAATATACATATAAATGTTTTACAGAGTACGAAAGATGTGCTTAAAATATAAATATGCATCGTTAACAACAGTGCAAATCACGAGGCAGCTGACAGCACTCAAATTCGGATAAGTAATTCGGATACAAAGTAAAACAATCCACAGGCGTACAACCAGAATATTGTTTATGTGTAAAATGGCTGTGAATAATACCGACTGTAATGCATATATTTCATGTTTTGGCTGTCATATGCCCTGTGTAAATGATCCGGTGAATAAAAAGGAATTATACAGATGCACAACATATTAAAAGGTAACAGTTAAAAGGTCATGTTATTGTTAAAAGTCAGTGTTTGGTTTTAAAGTTCATGGTCATTGTCCTGATATGCAGCGCATATTAATATTATCCACTGTAGATAAAAGTGATAATGCATATTTGTTTCTCTAACAAACATTTTTATTAGGGATAAAGATGTGTTATTTTAAGTGTTTTTCTTTTTTAGTTTAAGATGTAACAGCTGACTGATTATCTTTAAAGTTATTAACAGCCTTAACAAAAACTTATGCTTCAGTTGTCTGCTAGACTAAGTCCAATTTCGGACCGATCGCTACATTTCCCCGGGGCCCTGATTCTATAAACTTCTTCCTATTTATAAAAACTTCTCCCTACTGTGAGCTGAGGGAGAAGTGACTTCTCCCTAAATTCTGAGCCAAGCTAGAGCCCTGATCATTGCTTGTTAAATTTGGATCGTGTACATCTACACTTGAAGGTGATACTAAATCTTAAGCTAGTTTTCTCCACAAACTTAGAACATTTTGAAACAAGGGACAAAATTGTCACAAAACCAGGTTTTCAATTTGAAAAAAAAAAGTCTGATAAAAGGAGAAAACTCAAACTATTTATAATTAACCCCCTTTGTTTAAAAATAAATCTATTTTTAGTTGTGGTGACCTTGGAGATATTGACGTAATTCTTTCGTGTGACACACCGTCCAATGATGGTGAACAAATGTGCCAAATGATTTTAGAATCTCACAATGAATGACATAGTTATGGCCCAGACAAGCTCATTTATGGCCATTTTTGACCTTTGAACTCAAATGTGAACTTGACCTTGGAGATATTGACGTAATTCTTTCGCGCGACACACCGTCTAATGATGGTGAACAAATGCGCCAAATGATTTTAAAATCTCACAATGAAAGACAAAGTTATGGCCCGGCCACCGACATTCGCCAATCTAATAACCAGTTTTTCCCTTCGGAAAACCTGGTTAAAAATTGACAAACACAAACAAACCAACCAAACAACAGCATGACTTAAAACCCAAGTCAAACATTGTTTTCAGGGGTATACAAACCTTGAATGCATTTGCACAAGGACGATAAGTAACAGGTTGAAAAGACAAAATTACACATAAAATAAGTGCATTCCAATAAACAAATTATTTAAACAAGAGTGCCAAACTGTCACAAGATACGCCCGTTCGGAGGTTTTGGACACCATGCTTAATGCTTGAAATGCACTAAGTGACCTCGAGACCTAGTTATTGACCCGGCATGACCCATATTTGAACTTGACCTAGATATCATTTAGATGTAACATCTGACTAAATTTGGTGAAGATCAAATGAAAACTACTTCAATTAGAGAGCGGGCACCATGCTAAATGCTTGAAATTCATTATGTGTCCGATCGTGACCCTCGTTTTTGACCCGGCATGACCCATATTCGAATTTGATCTACATATCATCTAGACTCAACTTCTGACCAAATTAGGTGATGATCAGATGCAAACTACTTCAATTAGAGAGCGGACACCATGCTAAATGCTTGAAATGCACTAAGTAACCTTGTGACCTAGTTTTTGACCCGGCATGACCCATATTCGAACTTGACCTAGATATCAACTAGATGCAACTACTGACCAAGTTTGGTGAAGATCGGATGAATACAATTTGAATTAGAGTCCGGACAAAGTGGCGCCGTTGAAAATGCACTAATTGACCCTTTGACCTAGTTTTTGACCCGGCATGACCCATATTTGAACTTGGCCTATATATCAACTAGATGCAACTGCTGACCAAGTTTGGTGAAGATCGGATGAATACAATTTGAAATAGAGTCCGGACAAAGTGGCCCCTTTGAAAATGCACTTATTGACCCTATGACCTAGTTTTTGACCCGGCATGACCCATATTCGAACTTGGCCTAGATATCAACTAGATGCAACTGCTGACCAAGTTTGGTGAAGATCGGATGAATACAATTTGAATTAGAGTCCGGACAAAGTGATGCCTTCCGCCCGCCGCCCGCCGCCCGCCGCCAAGGGGTTTCACATAATACGTCCCGTATTTTATACGGGCGTATAAAAAGGAGCAACCAAAGAACATGACTTATATTGAAATGTGATTAGCTGTCTGAGTAAAGATTTTTCAGGCTTTCTATTTAACCAGAGAGTAAATTGCCCCTTGGCAGGTGACCATTATTTTAACCACTTCAAAATTATGTTTATGCAATTAGTACATAGACACTTTAGGACTATTTGAGTAAAATTATTTTACATCCCAATTAAAAGACTAGTTTCTTAAAGGTTCTCATTAGGAAAATTTCTGTGAAATTGTTTATCTCTTAATCAATTTCTGAGAAGATTTAAACAATAATTCAATGTAGCAAAAAAGGAAAACTGACCAATACATCTGGTGGCATTGTTCTTTTACTTATCAAAATATTTTTTGAAAAAACATTGTCACTCTTATATGTATATGTTTCCTTTTTTAGAAAAAATGATCGTCTATTTAGTAATAAAAGGAAAAATAATATTTTTTTAAAAGAAATTTGCTAGAACATCACCTGAAAAACAGAAGTTGAGCAATTCATGCACATGTTAGCCAAAGATTGATTATCTTCACACAGATATTCACTTAATTTCCTACAATAATCACAGAGTCTACCTGATAGGAACTCCACTGATCAGATTAATTGTACTTCTCACTTCACTGTTATGATAATCCAATAGCTGCCACTGGGAGCCAACTTTTAAACAACAATCATATAAACACACCACATTGAATATGTGCTACCAAATTCCCCAACCCAAATGACCCAAAAAGAATTGGTTTTACCCA
Source organism: Dreissena polymorpha (assembly GCF_020536995.1). Lineage (NCBI taxonomy): Eukaryota > Metazoa > Mollusca > Bivalvia > Myida > Dreissenidae > Dreissena > Dreissena polymorpha. Next base: position 65,339,520 of record NC_068358.1, on the reverse strand, counting down.
AGAGTGTGATATTTACCTTAATATTATGGGAAACCTATAGTTTAATTAATTTATGGAAAACACATAAATTAACTTATAACAATAATTCTGCTATAATAAAGAAGAAGTAATGATATCAGTACTCCATACTGCCTTTTTGCGTTGATTATCATTATGTAAGATTGTGTAAGATTCCCTTCAATACTCATGTTATGCTCCATACAAGAGTCATGGCCCTTGCACTCTGCAATGGCCCTCAGTGTCCTCTTGGTTGATATGAAGTTTCAGTTGAATCCTTCCAATACTTAACAGTTATGTTCCGCACAAGAAGAAAAGGACAGTATAAATATTAACAAAAAATTCAATAAATAGAGATTTGTCGCAAGGATCCAGATCATGGACAGTTGTGTCTATTGTACTCAGTAAGTCCTTCATTCATCTTATAATATGTAGCTGCTATCAGGTCTTATGTCCCATTCACTTCCACATGTGAATACATACAGTTCTGCACTAAAAAAGATTCTTTCATAATCAAGCTGCATAATCTTAAAGGGATTATCAATCACCATAAAAAAATAATAAATTTAATGAGAAGTAACATTGAATCCTATCATCGTACAGATTTTTCCTAAAAATCTCACAATACACAATAGAGGAATCTACAAAGCCTTAACTATCAATACCACTCTCTAAAAGGAAGTGTCTATCTTTGAATCACCATACAGGCAATCTTTTAACTTAATTAAAAATCAGTAAATGCACAGAAAAAATATAACAATATCAGAACAATGAATCACCAATTTCTCTGAAAGATTCCAGTATAAACCACTAGCAGAAAACAACTCAGAGATTAACCCATTTATGCCTAGTGGACTCTCCCATCCTTCTAAATTGGATCAGTTTATTTCCAAAATTAGGGATGTCTAGTATATTTATTTATATATTTGAAATATTTCTTACAGAAATTCCTTTAAGCAAACAGCGCAGACCATGATGAGACGCCACATCATGCGGCGTCTCATCTATGTCTACGCTGTTTGCCAAGGCCTTTTTTCTAGACGCTAGGCATAAATGGGTTAATAACATGAAAACAAACTGGAGTTTCATTTGAGCACAACTTTAACCAATAACAAGAAATTATTAAAAGGAACAAAACCTATTACTGTTTGACAAACAGACAAAAGATTTGGATGAGGTTATTCTATAATAATACCTATTCAATTAAAAAAAATCAGCATTTTTAAATTTTACATAATAAGTGGACACAACCTTTTTTTGATTCTGCAGAAGTATTCTTACAACACAGAAATTAATACCTCAAATGTACAACAGCCTATAGAGCTTAATGGTTTATCTGTATGTTACTTATCAACCTGAACTTCTTAATGACCTCTCTGTATGTTATTTATCAATCTTGATAGCTTAATGGCCTCTCGGTATGTTACTTATCAACCTGGACAGCTTAACGGCGTTTCTGTATGTTACTTATCAACCTTGATAGCTTCATGGCCTCTCGGTATGTTATTTATCAACCTTGATAGCTTCATGGCCCCTCTGTATGTTACTTATCAACCTGAACAGCTTAATGACCTTTCTGTATGTTTCTTATCAACCTGGACAGCTTAATGGTTTATCTGTATGTTTCTAATCAACCTGAACAGCTAAATGACCTCTCTGTATGTTACTTATCAACCTGGACAGATTAATGGTTTATCTGTATGTGACTTATCAACCTGAACAGCTTAATGACCTCTCTGTATGTTACTTATCAACCTAGACAGCTTAATGACCTCTCTGTATGTTACTTATCAACCTAGACAGCTTAATGAGCTCTCTGAATGTTACTTTTCAACCCAGACAGCTGAATGGCCCCTCTGTTTGTTACTTATCAACCTGAACAGCTTAATGACCTTTCTGTATGTTTCTTATCAACCTGGACAGCTTAATGGTTTATCTGTATGTTTCTAATCAACCTGAACAGCTTAATGACCTCTCTGTATGTGACTTATCAACCTGGACAGCTATATGATTTATCTGTATGTTTCTTATCAACCTTGACAGCTTAATGACCTCTCTGTATGTTACTTGTCCACCTGTAAAGCTTAATGACCTATCAATGTTGTATGCCAACCCATAAAGCTTTATGGCCTCTCTCTATGTTGGTGACCAACCTGTATGGCTTCTATACATGTTGGTTAATAATATAAACAGCACAGTGATAACTCTGTATTCTGTATATGATATCTTTGTATTCTCTATGTCCATTCCACCTGTATAGCTTATAGAGCTGTATCCACGTGTTCATTAGCCACCTGTACAATTTAATGAGCTCTCTGAATGTTAATTACTCACCTGCACAGCTTAATGAGTTATACCTGCATGTTGATAACCCAACTGTACTATTCAATGAGCTATCTGTATGTTAGTTACTCACCTGCACAGCTTAATGAGTTTTACCTGCTTGTTGATAACCCAACTGTACAATTCAATGAGCTATCTGTATGTTAGTTACTCACCTGCACAGCTTATTGAGTTTTACCTGCTTGTTGATAACCCAACTGTACAATTAAATGAGCTATCTGTATGTTAGTTACTCACCTGCACAGCTTAATGAGTTTTACCTGCTTGTTGATAACCCAACTGTACAATTTAATGAGCTGTATGTTACTCACCTGTACAGCTTAATGACCTCTCTCTGTAGAGCATCATTTTCCATGTCTTTGAGGTAATTAAAGCCCGACTCTAGATACAAATCTTTTGGCTCAGGACTAAGGCTCCTGCGATTCTGAAGCAGAACAAAAGTTCCAGGGAACATACCTCAGGAATGTGTGATTCATGTGTGATTGGCCAGAACATTATCTCTTGCTCATCTACACTTCATAGTGATGACATATTCGGAGTATAAATTAAATAACTTGAGAAATGTAGAAGTAGTTTGCTACAAAAACTCTATGTGCATAAAATTGTCAAGGGCATATAACTCAAGAACTTGTGGATCAATGCTAATGAAAACAAGCAAATTCGTTGAATTGATATCCCCCGCAAATATGCTTCTGGACACAAAAGTGTTATATTTGACACTCCAAAAAGCATTTTTTCAAGATACAAAGGGCCATAACTCCGTTATTAACAGATGGTGTACAATGCCATTTGGCATGCATCATCCTCTTATCCATATATATACTCATACCAAGTTTCAATGAAATCGGTCAGAGCACTTTCAAGATAAGGCTCCGGACACAAACAAAAAGCATTTTTTCAAGATACAAAGGGCCATAACTCTGTTATTAACAGATGGTGTACAATGCCATTTGGCGTGCATCATCCTCTTATCCATATATATACTCATACCAAGTTTCAATGAAATCCGCCAAAGCACTTCCAAGATATGACTCCGGACGGACGGAAAGACGGACAGACGGAAGAACGGAAAGAAGGACGGACAACGCCAAAACAATATCCCTCCGCCTATGGCGGGGGATAATAATAAGGTCTAGCACACATACAGTTTATGGTGATCACATTTTTGAAGTTTCAATTCAATAGTTTGAGACATGTAGAAGAAAGTTGTTCCACAAACTTGTAACATTTCATTAAGGCATGGATCATTGTGCTGATTATTGAGTCTTGCAAATCTACACTTCATTTTTTCATGGTAATAATATAGTTCAAATTTCATTTAATTGTTTGAGAAATATGGAAGTAGTCTGCTCCTCAAACTTGTAACACTTTATATGGACAGACCAACCAAGAAAACAACCAACCAATGGAAAGCTTGGCTCCATTACACCATGTCAAACTTAGTCACAAATGTCACTCAAACTATCCCAAAACGCTTTGTAACAAGCACAGTAGCTATGTGCATGGCAAGGTTAGAGGATGAAGTAAAATTACCATTTAATTAATTTTGTGCATCTGCACCTCATAGTTATGACATATTTCAAGTTCATTTCAATAGCTTGAGAAATGAGTAAGAAGTTACCTCCACAAACTTATAACATTTTTAATCATACCACTGCATTGATATCTGCCTAATACATTTTTGTATATTGCTCCCTGATATATGGTTTCATATCACATAAACAGGAAGTTGTTATATCAGTCAACCTTCGAAGGTAGCTCATATTACTTGGAATCTACTATAAAAATTACTTTCCATTATTGCTTTTAAAAATGGGAGGAGAGGTATGATAAACAACTTTTTTTTATGGGAATAGAGAGGTATGAACAACAGAAAAACAGGTTACTGGCCTACTTTTGTGTAATATATCTGCAGTAACCTGTTATTCTCTATATATGGCAGTCATGCCCATGACTATGTTCAAGGGCACATGCTCAGAATAATCAAAGTACTGGCAGTACTGGTGTGACGATGCTTTTGAAGAGGATGGATATAAAACATCAATTTAAGTTTATCTATATCACCACAATTGTGTTTGTTGATACGAACATTTGGGTACGATAAAAAATTTGGGTACGAAAAAAAAATTGGTACGAAAAAATTTTGCGTACGAAACATTTTTGGTACGAAAAAAAGTTTAGGGGTACGGGGAAGTAGTACCCGTGGGTAACTTGACCCATTGAGCGAAACTGGGAGGCGGGTCACATTCTTGTTCATTAAGTATGGCAATACCTTCATGATGATTCTCGAAAGTAGGTATGAGCACATAGCCGGACCATGTGAGCTCAATCGTATGAGCACTTGACTATCCGAGTTCGCCCACGAACATATGGATAAGTTAACTAATAGCGAAATGACCTTATACATGTATATGCTGAAATCTAACGATCGAACGAAATATCAAACATGGTATGTACACTAAGGTGGTTGTGTAATTTCTGTTAGAATATCGTATTCAATATGTAAATTTTAAATGATTGTGCCCGCACTTGAGTTTGTTGCCTTGTTTGAGTCTATACGCGCCTAGGCTGCACCCAGTGTGTGTATTTATGTTTTTCCAAGGTAATGAGTTATCTCCGCGCTGAGGCTGTATAATGTTGGGACCCGGAGTGTGTCCAGCAGTCCTACCTAATAAGATTAGATTGACGACAGTTGGGACGAATTTTGAATGATAGCTGCAATTTCCAGCTATTTGTTTTGTACTGAAGTACTTTTTAATTTTTTATATGGTCAAATGCTGCGGGGGGATGAGATTATCCGGAAAAAAACACCTGTCCGGAATGGTGATCACAAAACAGACAAAATATAACATTGCGCAGGGAGCGGGAATCGAACCGGTGTCGTAAAGATGAAAAAGCGAACGGCCTTTCCACTGCGCTAGCGGGACGGACAATTACGCAAAGAAATGTTGTTTTATCTATATATATCATAGCAGTGCAGCGTTTACAATTTGCAGGTTCGAAATTGTTCGCATTCTTTAGTTTTGTGATCACGTAAAAAGTTAATTTTACATGTTTTTATTCGCAATTTATTTACTAAATCGAGAACAAATATCAAACAAAATAGAGAAAATATATAGTTGTTTCATTGGTCCATAAAATTAAAATGGATGTAAAATTACTAATTTGAAATTAACGTTCTGATAAACTTATTGAATCTGTTTCTCCAGGATATGCTGTTCTATTAATATTTACCTTTATCAACACGAACGACAACTCTGCTAGGAGAATGTTATCAATGAAAATCAACGAGCAATCTCCTACTCAGTGGCAAATGCCAAGGGAAGTAACTGAAAAATCGAGTTATCTCAATTGGACTGGCTCGGTCTTTTACATAGGTCACCATTGTAAAGATTTTTTTTACTGGTTATCAAACCTTAGACGCTGCTGTTCCAGCATCGTCAAAAAGGATAACTGCACATGAACATTGTGTCTAGCACATGTACACTTAATGGTGATGACAAATATAAAGTCTAAATTTAATTGCTTGCAGCGAATTGCTTTCACCACTTAAGTACATTTAAAATTCTTCGTTCAAGGGAACTTTAGTCTTGATTAAGTTGATCAATGCACGTGAAAATTGTGTCTAGCACATTTACACTAAAAGGTGATAACACATATAAAGTCTAAATTGAATTGCTTGTAGCCAACTGACTCCACTAAGTAAGTTCATGAACAATGCTAATTTCAAGGGAACATAACTTTGAAATGTTGGTATGATTAGCATACCAAAGAAGTCTTGCACAACTGCACTTTATGGTGATAACATATACAAGTTTCCAGTTAATCAATTGACAGAAATGAGGGAATAGTTTGCTTCACAAACTAACAACATATTATGCAGACAGACTGACAGACAGACAACCTATGGACACAGTGACTCCAAACTAAGCTCTGTCAAACTTTGTTTGCATGGGAATAAAAACATAACCTGCATTTAAAGATATAGTTAATTTCACAACTTACAAGTTCAAGTGAATAATCATTTAAAGATGATCCAAAGCTGTCCACATTCCATGCAGACATGTAGGGTGGCAGCAGGACTGAGCACAGGGGAACTTCCAGAGGGTTGTGTGTGACCTCCCGAGGGTTGCGTGTCACCTCCTGCTTCTCACACAGCGGTGAGGGAAGGTGCTTGTCCTCCCCCAGCTATGCAGCAGAAAACAAGGTATGTTCCATGCAAATGGATCTGTACTATATATTCCAAAATTAGCATTAACAAGAAACATGACTATGCAACAAAAACAATTTTTTAAATGTTTTAATTATTAATATACTTTAATTTAAATAATTGTGCAATTGCATCTAGGTGTGCTTTTAAGCAATTTACACACACAATTTTAGCATAGTAGCACCATCAAAATTGAAGTAATTTTTGGAAACAGTTTTTTGTTGTTCGCAAGATCATCTTAGGTTAGTAGTGGTGTTTTGAAAATCAGAATGCAGAGCACTAATGTACCAAATCACTCCAAAAATCGAGGATTGAAGGCAAACTGTTCTATCTGTTTAGTATTTTTTTTATAGATAAAATAGTTTAAAACAAGAGCATCACATAACGGCTGCGGGTGAATTTTTTAATAAATGAAAGCTTGTCAGATTTTTTTATATTTTTTTTTAGAGGTCACAGTGACCTTGACCTTTGACCTAGTGAATCAAATATGGGTGGTGTGTAGAACTCATCAAGGTGCAGCTACATATGAAGTTTCAAAGTAGTAGGTGGAAGCACTTTGATTTTATAGCCAATGTTCAAAACCTTGACAAAATGTTAAGGTTTTAGCATGACGCGGACGGTTGACGACACGACACAACGAGCCGGCTATGACAATACCTCAGGTTTTCTCCGAAAACAGCCAAGCTAAAAATCAAGGATTGAAGGAAAACTGCTTTAACTGTTCAGTATTTTGTTTGAGATACAATAGTTTACACTCAACCTGAATATGTGCATATAAAGAGTTCCACAGAAGAGTATCCTTTACATAATTAAAATAGTCCATCATTTACACTGAAAGGACCCAGGCCTTACTCAAGTGTAGTTTTTTGTATATATTCTGTACCCTAGGTACATGGTAATGTACTTAAGAGTATTAAAACAAGTAGCAATTGTTGTTGTTTCAATTGGTCGTTGTTTGTGCAGGTACTACTTAAAAGTACCCCAGTAAATCTTAATCAGAGCTCCAGATAAGATGCGTATCTGCATTGAAAAAAACAACAAAAACAGTTAAACATCGGCCCAGTATGTAACATTACCCAATACAAATCTTGGTTAGTATTTTTATTTGTTTGCTTGCGAACAACTAAGGTTAGTACCACGCGTTTCAAGCAAGTTTTCCTAACTTCGATAAACCTGATTACTGCCGCATCTGCCGCATCCGCGCCGAGAAAGAGTCGAATAATTTATGCAAGAAGTTTGAGTTCTTCAACGATATTTATTCACAAATGGAAACATAATGTGAATATCGTGTTAAGTGGAATATTTTTTAACGGAGCTTATATAGAAAAGAATTAATAAACAATGTTTGTATTATACATATCGCGGAAGAGAATGTTTATAAATGATAAAAATAGTCCACTATCTGTTGCGTCTTAATGAGGTGGTATTTTTGCTCAGCACAGGTCATTTATAATCAGAGGCTATTAATAGATGCGGAAAAATAAAACTACTGCTAATTAACAAGGGATATGGAGAGTTCAATACACTTTCCCACGTCTGTTGTGTAACCTTGTTGATAGTGCTTGCTACTACAGCGGGATTAAATTTGATATGTCTGGAAAATGTTCTTTTGTTCTAAACATATAGCGGCAACCTCTTGTATTAACATGTGCTAACAATGCAATAGTATATGGTTAAGTTTGATTATATTCACAGTTCCCAATTTATAAAACTTTAAACATAAGTTCACCAATAACTACAGGTATAATATAGACAACAACAAAAATGCTTTATAATCGCTACAACCGAATATAAAAAACAACTAAATATAATATAACATATCTTTTAAAAAGATATTCGGCGAACATGCTGACTTTGAAATAAAGTTTGCAATTTATGTTTCTACATTATTAAATTGAAAAACAAAAGTTTAATAATTGTGTGTGTTTTTTCACTTGTTAGTTGCATAGTCACCATAGTCTCATTATGTATCTCCTAACAAGACTGAGACATGCGCAGGCTGGGTGGGCTATAGCTATGATTGGTGCATATGGCATAATACCAATTTTCCCATGACGCTGGTATTTTTAAATCTAATTGTGAGTTGTAAAAGGTGTATTTTAGCACAATGCATTTCGATATGAATTTGAATTCAAAAATGCAAATACAGCAAACTGGCAAATAAGGGAAGCCTATTCAGGCGTTCAGTAACGATTTTCAGACGTCCTGACCAAGTATGGCAAACATTGTGGTTAGATAATTAAACAATTTTCCTCTAAAACTGACACTATACTATTTTGCTAGTGTTTTTTTTTCTCATCTTGAAAGCAAAACTGTGTTTATTGATTGTCAAACCTGACAATTTAGTGACCGAGTATAGACCCTAAAATTCTGCGAGATGGGTTTTAAGGCATAATTGTAACTGGGCCACAATATGTGTGTATGTGTCGTTTGAACATGCAGAGAGTAGTCCGGAATTCCGTAAATTGAACAGTGTAACATCCTTTACGATGTGCACAGACACAGCGATTTTAGGGGATTTCTCTCGAATCAGCCTATAAAATATAAGAAAGTATTAATTCATGCCTACTGGCGTTATGTTGAGGTCATTTAAGGTGACAAGCTGGGTAAAACAGCTACGCAAAAAAAACGCTTGAGTGTTTTATACCGATGTTAAGGTCAGAGACTGGTTGACACCATGTGAACTACTTGGGTAACAAGTAATGCATAAACAACAAAGTACGGGTAAACAGCGCTGTCTGTATGACTACCTAATTCATGAGTAAAAAGTACTGCTTGCAAATTTATTTATTTTTTATTTTCATGAATTATCTTACTATTTATTTTAAATTGTATATGGTGTCAAAAAAAGTTGTGAAAAGGGGATTCAATCATGAAATTATATTCTTAGTGTGATAGGTATTTGATATTCCCACAATATTCATTTAACCCTTTACCACTCAGAAGCAAAGTGAAAATGGCCATGTGCAAACAGCATAAAACAAGAACAGCCTGCAAGTAACTCAGTCTGTTCAGGTTTTATGCTGTTTGCTGCTCATCAGTATCTTAGGTTTAAAACTTGAATCTAGTAAGAGAGGTCTTACATTAGATGTAACTTTCTATGGGACTACAAATGTGTCAAAATACGTTTCTAAGTGGTAAAGGGTTAATACGATGGTGATTGCAAATTTTATTTTATATTAACTGGTTCTCATTATACCATTTTCATCATATTTTAAATGCTTTGAGAATGTCTAAAAAAAGAGACATGCTGTTGTTATTTTGTTTAAGTTATCTCTATAACATAAAATTGATGATAAACAGTGCACACACATTTCGACCTGTGCGTTAAGCAAACTCTTTATAAATTTGAATGGGTTGTAATCGTTTCAAACTTGCGATTTAAAAAGCTATAAGATAATTTTGAAAAATGAGTTGTGTCTTAGATTCAACAACTGCCTTAAGGGCTTTCATTAAAGTGCGTAAATGGTTTAACACTCCAGTTGAGTTTTTAGTGTCTGTTAACCTTTGAATCAAAAGTAAGTCAATCAAAGGAATTTTGTAATCAAAATGACCACCACTTGTGTTTGTGGATGAAAAAAGGGACCAGCCGCTCCTGCGGGAAGTACAATATGTCAATAGAGATTCTTTTATGATGCTTATAGAATTGTTAAAGAAACTGAAGAAAAATTTAGATGAGTAGAAAAAGTTCAAAGTTTTCACTTTTTAGAGAACAAGTTAATTGTTAACTTAATAGTATTCACCCCTCCATTTCATAATTAATATTGTTATTAAGTTTAGGGGATTTCTAGCCAGTAGTTGGTGAGAATTCGCCAGTAGATGGTGAGAAAAAAACACACTTTTATTTAAAGAAACTAATAAAAAAGAAATGTGGAATGCTTACTTTGTCCTTGAGTTCCATGCAGATGGAGTGCCTGTGCAAAGGGGTGCTAAAGGGTATCCTGGGCAGTAGTCTACTACCTGCATCAACAACCTCTGGCTCATCAAGCAGGGAACCACTACAGATACCAAACTGCTCAGTCTGGCTCTGAAGTCTAGATCAATAAATTTAACAGACAATAGTGAAAAACTTCGTATACCAAACAGCGTTGTCTGGCTCTGCAGTCTAGATTTATAAACAGACAGCAGTGAAAAACTACATACCGTAATTACTGCAAGTTTTTCGACACTCTAAGTTTTCGGACACCCTCTTAGTTAGCAAAAATAATTATTTTTCATTACTCTTAATTTTCAGACATACAGGTTTTCATCCATAATTAATGTTTCTTAATTTTCAGACAGTATATTTTACAGCGCTATTTCCCAGATTTTGCTCCTATTTTTGGCCTGGGGCGAAGCCCTAAGGCCATAGTAATGACACAAATATCTGAGACAGTCAGAATTGGCTGGCTGCCAAAACATCCACGAATGAATGAATTCCCAAAAGTCCGATTTACCACTTGGCGGTCATTCATGCGCAATCAAAGAAGAGGGACCTATACAAACAAACAGGTCCCTGCAAAGAAGTTCTTCGCAGATCTCAATAACCCGCATTGTAAATACAGAACATCACTATATAACATGACAGTGACATAAAATGTGTAAACAAATATTATTGAAGCAAAATTGCTAAGCATTGGGTACGACATAGTTTTTATTGTTGTTTGCAAATTCATGCGAGAATAAGTTCCTCACTTGACGGTCTAGGCCGAAAATATACGAGTGTCTACGGAGACAGTAAGAAGAATTTTTTCTGATACATTTTTTAAAGGTATTAGCACTCTAATGAACTTCGTGCAATATTGCCTCTTTCGTACATATCCGTCACTCTGAACGTTATCCGGTAATGTGCGGAAAACTACGAATATTCTATAATACGCTATGAAATACTAAATGTAGGATCCGCAAGTTAAATACAATGACAACAAATATGGCCGACATTGTACCTGACAGATTGGGTCGTTGAAAGATAAAGCAATTTGCTATATTGAAAGAGAAAGATTAATAAAAGTGTTATTATTGTTCATATTAATGTGACTGGAGTTAATGATAAACGTCAACTAATGCATGGCAGTGTTGATATTTATGAAGAAAACATGTGAACGGGTTATTGTACGGCAAAACCCATCACGTAAAGAAGAGTCTTCAACTTTTCAAGAAAGGAATGCCTTGTTTTGCTATCAACACAAAGCTCGGAACAGGAAGGTACATAGATTATGCATTTTTTTTTCAAGTATAACAGTTTCATTATTCATAATTGGAGTAAAGTTGATTTTGTAGGAAAAGTGCACCCTGTCAGTGATTTTTACCACAACATAATCAGGCTCATATTTGCTTTCATTTTGAAAAAGAAAATATGCCATGTAAGGAAAAAGTTGTGTTGTAAATGCACGGAAATCAAGGACAGCATATTTGAATTTTATGACCAAGTAATGATGTTTTCCTCAAACAAACAACAAAAAAGTATATTATGTCTCAAATACTAAAATTACTATTCTGAAAATGATATGCCGCTGACTGCTACTTGTGTGTATGTATTATGGTTATCCAAATGAAAATGCTGCATATTTATTAACATTTCAGCAATGATCAACAACATTGGTGGTCCAGGAACGGTTAATTACTTTTTGTCAACACTGTATGTTCCGATGATCAATTGAACTTAAAGAAAATGGAAATACATGCGGGAAGGACCATTCATCAAGTTTCAACCATCTCCTTTATAGCAGACAGGCTTATAAGATGGAAACAAAGTAGGTATTTCACTGATTTATGTGATAGTTAATGTAGAACCAATGTTTTAAGTAATAAATAAAATGTAACATTAATAGTTAGTTTCATATCCAGTATGTATTTGGTATTAACATTTGGATGAAGAATGTATATATGTGGTGTTTACACTTACTTATTAATCCAGTTTAAAAGGGTGTATCATATAAAATACTAGTAATGACATGCTATGTCGTGAATGTCTGAATAAATAAAAACGATGACTTCTCATGAAACACCAATGTCAGTTCTTACTCCTATACAAGTGCTTGTGTATCTGTATATGATTGTTTTGTTAAAAACATGAAGAAAATGTTGTCAATTTATTGAAACAACTTTGAGAAGGCTTATTGAAGCCAAATAAATAAGAAAAGACCAAATATTTTTATTTTAATAAATAAAAATGGTTAAAATTATTCATACACAATTTGCAATTATGCATAATTTTCTTCGACTGAAACTTATTGAAGTTCTTATGAACCTGCCTGAATATTACTACATGTACTAGTCAAATATCAACTTCAAAGGAACAATCAGACATTCCCAAAAGTGTCAGACCGTCGGACCTGACCGACGTTTTAAAGACAGGTCTGATTGAAAATGCCATGTTGCCGGTCCGAATGTCCGGGAAATAATTCAAGAAGAAAAGTTGATTTATTTTATAGAATTCGTTCCAGTGTGCGATCATTTGAGAACGAATATTCCTGGGCATTCCGGAAATTTGCGCTTGGTACCAATTTTATCCGGTCTTTTATTTATCGATTTCTAATTGGTTAGCGGCTGGCAAAGAATGAACGGTAACTGACGAAACCTCTTCGCTACTTTCCGAAAAATCTTACGATTCTGCGAAATGCTGCTGATGTCCGCCATCTTGAAATTTTAAGTGATCGATTTATAGCAATGTTAAGCACTGCAGTAGCATATTGTAAAGCAATATGTTAACCGAATTATATATTGATTACATATTTGCTGGGTTACTCGTTTACATTTTCTACATTCAAACGATATGTATAAAGCACATTTTATTATATGTGCAAAACATGTACATGTTTTCGAACTGTTGTATTCGGATACAGTATGATTCGTCAATTTTAATTTATTTTCGACGTTCTTTATAACATTTTTATAGAATGACGATACACATGCAGTGATACGGATGGTATGGTTTATAATATTTCGCATTGTAGTCACCAGAAATTACAACTAGAAATACTACAAAAAAGTACAATAAGCTAGGTCACGGGGGTGTCCCCCATAGGGACTCAGCCCTTAATCCCCGTTGGGGTTCTGCGGTCCTAGACCCCTAGCTTAATTTTCCGGATTTCAAATTATGGGTCTATTGACACCCCTGGAATTTAGAAAACAAATATGTAACAATACAACTTATCGACTTAGGAAAACAACCAACACTAAGTATTAATGGAGCATCTGAATTGTTGCCGAACGACATAACACTTAACTTTGCAAATATATAAATACGATATATATGTTTGTACATTGATGTTTCGGTCCTATGAATCCCAGTCCGGTCCTGCAAGTTATCTAAGACTACCGGACCGGATGTCCTGTGGACGTAAAATACTTTTGGGAATGTCTGAACAATGGTGTTATCTTTTCAGTGATACATTGTATGCTGATTACCTGTGCAGGAGGAAAATGAAACCAGACAGATTATGGACTCAAATGCAACCCATAAACAAGAGTGCCAAACTGTCACAAGATACGCCCGTTCGAGGGTTTTGGACACCATGCTCAATGCTTGAAAGTGTCCTCAAGACCTAGTTATTGACCCGGCATGACCCATATTTGAACTTGACCTAGATATCACTTAGATGTAACATCTGACTAAATTTGGTGAAGATCAGATGAAAACTACTTCAATTAAAGAGCGGACAACATGCTTAATGCTTGAAATGCACTATGTGACCTCGTTTTTGACCCGGCATGACCCATGTTCAAACTTGACCTACATATCATCTAGACACAACTTCTGACCAAATTAGGTGAAGATCAGATGAAAACTACTTCAATTAGAGAGCGGACACCATGCTAAATGCTTGAAATGCACTAAGTAACCTCGTGACCTAGTTTTTGACCCGGCATGACCCATATTTGAACTTGACCTACATATCATCTAGACACAACTTCTGACCAAATTTGGTGAAGATCGGATGAATACAATTTGAATTAGAGTCCGGACAAAGTGGCGCCGTTGAAAATGCACTAATTGACCCTATGACCTAGTTTTTGACCCGGCATGACCCATATTCGAACTTGGCCTATATATCAACTAGATGCAACTGCTGACCAAGTTTGGTGAAGATCGGATGAATACAATTTGAAATAGAGTCCGGACAAAGTGGCCCCTTTGAAAATGCACTTATTGACCCTATGACCTAGTTTTTGACCCGGCATGACCCATATTCGAACTTGGCCTAGATATCAACTAGATGCAACTGCTGACCAAGTTTGGTGAAGATCGGATGAATACAATTTGAAATAGAGTCCGGACAAAGTGGCCCCTTTGAAAATGCACTTATTGACCCTATGACCTAGTTTTTGACCCGGCATGACCCATATTCGAACTTGGCCTAGATATCAACTAGATGCAACTGCTGACCAAGTTTGGTGAAGATCGGATGAATACAATTTGAAATAGAGTCCGGACAAAGTGGCCCCTTTGAAAATGCACTTATTGACCCTATGACCTAGTTTTTGACCCGGCATGACCCATATTCGAACTTGGCCTAGATATCAACTAGATGCAACTGCTGACCAAGTTTGGTGAAGATCGGATGAATACAATTTGAAATAGAGTCCGGACAAAGTGGCCCCTTTGAAAATGCACTTATTGACCCTATGACCTAGTTTTTGACCCGGCATGACCCATATTCGAACTTGGCCTAGATATCAACTAGATGCAACTGCTGACCAAGTTTGGTGAAGATCGGATGAATACAATTTGAATTAGAGTCCGGACAAAGTGATGCCTTCCGCCCGCCGCCCGCCCGCCGCCCGCCCGCCGCCCGCCAAGGGGTTTCACATAATACGTCCCGTATTTTATACGGGCGTATAAAAAGCTAGGAACTTGCAGTCATTGAGTGTTCTTGTTAACAGTCATGTGTTCAATGCTGCAACAACATAAATATTATAGCTGGCTCTGGACTCAACCTTATGCATATTAAAATGATCTTTGAACGCGATTGTCTCAAGAACATTTTCATAATGAATAACTCTGAAGGTCAGCCCAGGGTCACCAATGTCAAGCGTCTTTTAGAGACACTTATTCCAACCTGTCGAAGTTCTTCAAAGAACTACCATGACAATTATGTATTTGTTTTGTTTGTCATAATAAGTTTAATGTTTAATATCACTAGTATCACTAGTCATTGATAAATTGATAAATCTATTTTCCTTTAAACGTGTTTGTAGAATGATTAAATGTGCCTTGTTACTTAATTATTAATGTTCTTATTTCCCTGTAACATTTTCAAGTCTTATTTATAGAAGAACGCATTTCACGTGCAATTTCAAACTAGGTTAGCAAATCTTACTGCACTGAGTAGGTTCCATCTCACACATGATATATGAGATGTATGTATGTTTATATGTTTATGAGTTTATTATAAGCTTTTCCTCTTTTTTATCTATTTATAATAATTTTTGAACATTTAGCTCATCTTTATATGCTCACATATAAAAATCTCAAATTCAGTATGGCGTTTCTGGAAAAGGGGGGAACCTTGATTGTAAAGCGGGAACTTTTCGTTTCCACTGGTGACCCCCATTTTAAGCTCAACTATTATATATGAAATATATATAATGGAGCTATCCTACTCACCCCGGCGTCGGCGTGAGCATGAGCGTGCAAATGTTAAAAGTTTGCCTACCACCCCAAATATTTCCTATGTGCCTTGACATATTGCTTAAATATTTTGCAAACTTCTTTACCAACATGACCCAAACCTATAAACAAGAGCAGGCAACTGTATCAAGCTTTTTGTAAGAATTATGGCCCTTTGTTCACTTAGAATATGCATATTATTAATGTTAAAGTTTGCGTACCACCCCAGATATTTCCTATGTCCCTTGACATATTGCTTTAATATTTTGCAAACTTCTTTACCAACATGACCCCAACCTATAAACAAGTGCAGACAACTGTATCAAGCATTTTGTAAGAATTATGGCCCTTTGTTCACTTAGAATATGCATATTCTTAATGTTAAAGTTTGCGTACCACCCCCAAATATTTCCTATGTCCCTTGACATATTGCTTTATTATTTTGCATACTTCTTTACCAACATGACCCCAACCTTTAAACAAGAGCAGACAACTGTATCAAGCATTTTGTAAGAATTATGGCCCTTTTTTCACTAAGAATATGCATATTATTGATAAATCTATGTTAAAGTTTGCGTACCACCTCAAATATTTTCAATGTCCCTTGACATATTGCTTTCATATTTTGCAAACTTCTTTACCAACATGACCCCAATCTATAAACAAGAGCAGACAACTGTATCAAGCATTTTGTAAGAATTATGGCTCTTTTTCCATTTAGAATATGCATATTATTGATAAATCTATGTTAAAGTTTGCTTACCACCTCAAATATTTTCAATGTCCCTTGACATATTGCTTTCATATTTTGCAAACTTCTTTACCAACATGACCCCAATCTATAAACAAGAGCAGACAACTGTATCAAGCATTTTGTAAGAATTATGGCCCTTTTTTGTCTTAGTAACTGAATATTTTCTTAAATTTTGTGTTTAGATCCACTTGACTTCTAAAGTATCAAAGCTATTGCTTTCAAACTTCAAATATTTTCTTACTACCATGAGGGTACTGTACCTGGCAAGTTAAATTTGACCTTGACCTTTGAATGACCTTGACTCTCAAGGTCACAAGAATAAATTTTAGTTAAATTGCCATAACTTCTTTATGTATGATAAGATTTTATTCATAATTTGACAATACAACACTCACCTGAATACCACAATGGACTCCACCCAAACAAAACAATACCCCACGCCCCAAACCAGAATCCCTGCACCCCCACGCCCCAATTTTTGTTTTTCCTTTTTTATTTTTGAAAGATTGTCTAATAAATGACCACACCCACATTATACCCCCGCTCAAACCCCCCCCCCCCTACCCAACCCAAAAACCCCAAAAGAATATTTTTTTCTTTGAAACATGGTTAAAAAAAACAAAACAAATATTTATTTACTTTATTTTTGAAAGACAGTCCAAACATCCCACCCAAGCTATTGCTATCAAACTTAAAAAAAATCTTATTAGTTTGTTTTATGTCTTTACAAATGTTCAATAGATTGTTGAAAATATACCTGAACTATTACCTTGACCTTATTTAATAATTTTAACAATTTTCCCATGATGGCTTATGTTATACTGTCAAGCATTCAAATAGTCAAGCGCGCTGTCCTCTGACAGCTCTTGTTTTCTTTATTTTTCATTCAAGCATACATTGTAGATGATTTCTATGTTCGAAGATTGTAATTTCCTTTTCCCATGTTTTTTTTGGACAATTTATTTAAAAAAAGACTCGTGACTAGAGATTGCAATTTTTCTCGTTTTCGAAGGATGATGACATCACTTGTTTGTTAATTTTTTCTTTATTCCTTTTGTCACATGTTATAAACTATCATATTTGTATATATTATGTATTTATCTATTAAAACATACTAAAAAAGTGTTGTTTGTTTAACATTTGGATGAATGAGAGTGAATTTTGTAAATAAATGGTTCACAAAAAATGGAGACAAACAAATTTGGGGGGTTCAAAACTGAAAATGTAAAAAAATAATTATTGTACGGTGAATTGTATTTAAACTTTAATGATCAATGCAGAATACCACAATACTAAGAAATATGCAAAGAAAGAAGAGAAAATCATCATGTCAACACCCTCAATCTGCGCAGAAAGCGTTAACTTTTTCATACAATTTTCCTTTTCTTTCATTTTAATGAATGCCGTTAGAGTCGCGGTATAGCTCCGGTACATAAGAAAACCGGCGCTCTGCTGGAATGCCACCGGCATTCACCGGGGCTCCGCCTGGGCATTACCGGAGACGACCGGGGTGAAACCAGGGCGTTGCCGTTGCTCTGCCGGGGTCTGATGCCGGTATAGTAACGTTGAGTGCCGGCGGTGTTACGGTATACCGGAGCTCTGCCGGGACGCCGCCGTCTTTCACCGGGCACTACCGGCGACAACCGTGCTATGCTGGGACGCTGCCGGCTTTCACCGGGGCACTACCGGCGACAACCTGGGCTCTGCCAGGGCTTGACCAGGATAAACCGTAGCCAGTCCGGGACTCTGCCGGGCTGTTGACTGGCTTCAACCGGGGCGGCACCGGGAAATAGTGTGACTGCATTAAAAAATGCCTACGAATCATCCCGGTCCTCGCCGGTCGACCAGCATTAGCAAACCGGGATGGACCAGTGCTCTACCAGCAAAAGTGAGACTTGGGCTTAAGTGGATTTTCTTTTGTATACACATTACAAAGGAAGTATGAGTATTTTCCTGATCTGTTAATTATGTAATAGAAAACTATTTTAGGCTATTGAAAGGTATTTATTTGACGCCAACAATAACATTTTGTGTGTGGCCATGTTGTTGTTGTACCGTAAAAACGCAGTCATAAGTCTACCCGGCTCATAAGTCGGGGGGTATACTTTGGTACCAAAATTGGAGATTTTGAGTATGTTAGCTTCATAAGTCGAGTCAGAAATTTTCTGTTTACGAATTTTATAAACGGACGCCATTTTAAATATACATGAAGTTGCGGTAGTATTCTATACATTGCACTTGACGTCACTGTGGAACTGTTGAACGTAGGCAAAGCCAACACATGTATTCTAAATTTCGTTTAATATATTCAATACGATTTATTGTGGAAATGGAAAATAATATTTTTCAATATAGACAAGCAAAGCATAATCAACCACAAAGAAAACTTTAAACAAAACGATCTTATACCAAACTCACGTTCAGCAGCACTGTTGTTCTTTAAATTCTCCGCAAATTCTATCACGCGTATTTTAAATGCACTGTCATAAGCCTGGCGTTTGCGTTTGCCAGGCATTTTCAAAGATTTATCGTAAGTCCAGTTGTGTTTTTGTTTATCTAATTAATAAATTGTTGCACTTAATAATCCACGCTAGTAATTATCCACTAACTATTTTCCGCTTTTAATCCGATGAAACAATATTATCACTGTAATCCAATCTTTGCACTTTTAATCTGACTGTCAAAACAATTGATTAGTGTCTCGGTAAAACGTGTTTTTATAATAATTATTGACATACCCAAAAGACCGCTAACTCCACCTTTTTCTCTGAAACAGTTTCAAAGGCGGAGCTATACACGTGCTCAAGCATAATGGGACGATTGCAAGCGAGTTGTAAACACGCGATTGGTTAAGCATATCGCTTCTCTAAACAAAGGAATCCAATTTTGTCGGCGAGAAAGGTGTTCTTTATGGCTTCTTGACAGGAAACGGCTTTCCTTTGATGACGTCAAACTGTCGATTCACACATATTGCGAATTTTCGCGATACTTTAAATGATGTCCTTGATTCTTTGTTAACATGAACAGTAAAAAAACAACACCTGCTTACATGAAGACTTTGGATTAAATTATCAAAATAAAAACAAGAGCAATTGCTAACTGTGATTATATTAATTGGTAAGTATCAGTAAAAATACGACGTTTTGTTAGTCGTAAATCAACGGTTTTTTTTTAATACAACAACAACAACTATTGCCGCGGGGATCAATACTTCATCGAATTTCATTATTTTTTTCATGGAATTTCATTATTTTTTTCATGGACCACCTCATAAGTCGATACCGGTTTTTTAATCAAATTTTGGAGGTAAAAAATCTCGACTTATGACTGCGTTTTTACGGTATATCTTCACCGCCTATGTAGACGAACCTCTACCAGATCTGTAGAGTTGAACAAAAGGTTATCTTTCCCACAACCAGTATCGTGTTGTCCTCCACCGTCTATGTACACTGTAGTATATACACAACTATTGTCTTTTCTTGCAGTCTCTGAGCTTCTGCACTCAACCGCTAGGGTCAATCCGTATAAATTCGGACAAAGGGAGAAATTCTGACAAAACATCCTAAATGCATTTTACGTCACACTAAACCTAGCCCCAGGCCTTCAGCGACTACAGCGCTTTGATTGCTTATCTTGTTACACTTGGATCATCTTTTTTTACAACCGGAATAGGTCATAAAACCTGGCAGATGCATGCCAGAGGGCAATGGACCATTACATTTGCATAATTGGGTAAAAAACCATGCTTCTGGTACACAACAATGGATTCCCCCAACAGCATTTGAAACAATTTTGTCCTATTTAAAAAGCAGAATATTTTATGTTTGTACCTTTTTGTTCTATATTATTTCGGGCAAGACTTAGCAAAGCTGTGAAGTTGTATTTATATTTTTAAAGCAAAAAAAGAAGAGTAAATCACAATAAAATAATTGTACATTTATTTATTGCTTTTACTTCAATATAATTATAATTTTGGGACGCCTTAATTTTTTTCTCTAAATTTTTGGACACCTGTTTTTTTTGTTTTTTTTTCGTATCTATATTTTTGGACACAAAACAAATAATAAGTTATAAGTGTCAGAAAACTTAGTAATTACGGCATACCAATCAGCATTGTCTGTCTCGGCAGTCTTGAACAATAACTGACAGCAGCGAATCACTTGTGCACTCCCCAACACAGATATCAAAATTTGTCCCAAAGGTGACTGATGTATCCTTTTAATTTACCCCCTTGGTTTATAATAACTAACAAATATAATGTGCATCAGAGAAAATGTTTAGTGCATGCAAACAATTCAGCTGTTTGTTTAAGTTCAAATGTTAATATTCAAATAATATTTTTTATTTATCAATTAAAGTTTTATTTCCAAAGTGATTGCACATTATACCTAATAAACTTCCCATTTAACTCTGCTAGAGTCCCCTGTACATCTTCCTTCTCATATTGGAGTTTCTGTAACAAAAACATAAATAAGTGTTTTAAAGTAACATTTTAGAATAGAAAGATGCTTGCAGGACAAAGGGATGCAGCCACTTAAATTTTTGAGTAATTACCCAGACATATTTTGTTTATATTTATTAACAGTGACCTAACCCTTGACCTCACCCATCCCCTGTGCAATCCCTAGCAAGGTGTGGAAATAAGGTATCTATATGGCATACCATTTGGGTCGAAAGTCAACAAGACCTACCAGGTAAAAAGAGAAATGTACGTCGACGTACAATATGTACGTCGACGTACAAAAATTGTACTTCGACGTACAAATATGAAATGCACTTCGAAGTATATATTTGTACGTCGAAGTACAATTTGTACGTCGACGTACATGTTTGTACTTCAACGTACAATTTTCTGAACAGCCAATTAAAGCACTCGTCTCTTGAGCAGCTTTTCCTTCAGATTTATTCATAATAAATGTTTAAAATCTCTTTTTTAATTGAGGACAAAATGAATAAAAATATCAAAATTTTAAAAAATAAAACAGAGAAGTTTCAAGTATTTAAAGCATTGAAACAGATTATATACCAATTTGAAAAAGATTCAATGTTACTTTTTTTAAATTAAAATTATCAAGCATATTGTGAGTATTTATTGACCATGCGGGGCGGAGTATCATGGTCCAGCGCATTACTGTGTAGGAAATTCCCAAGATAACCAAACAGTTACCAAACGATTACGGGATTGAAAATGTATAAATACCTTTCTGGTTTGGTCACATTTTGTGACATTTTGTGATAACTATTATTTGCATAAGTCAGAGGTTAATTCCGCCACGCCAGGTCAATAAATACGCACAATATCCATGAGTTAGCAGTCGATAGTCGCATAATTTGGTATCAATAATAATAATACACTGCAACTCCAATATATCGCGGTTGAAGGGGTCCAAAGATCGCGACCGTGATATATCCGGCGCACGATATAAATTGTCAGTTTATGTATGCATGTATATGTATACATTAGCATCATTATGCAATCTCAAAACACGCTATTTACCAACCTTATTCAAGTTTGTGTTATATCCATATGTAATTGGTATAACACAAAACATTATTCCATGTGAGTATTTTCAAATGCGTATAATTAAATTTGTAATCCGAAAAACATTGCCGAGTTTTATTGTTCAAGAAAGCATGCACAAATTAGACCCATGTACAAAATGACGTCATTCATTTCTCATGAAAAGCATGCACAGCATGGGGTTTAATAGTAGAGCATTGTGACTAACTGATCTATATTGTATACTGTATCTAACGCACACAGATTGTTGAGATAGGTCAGTATTGACTAGTGACATTTACTGTTATAATTGTGTACACCTTCATGTGTGCACTGGTGCGTTTCGGCAGTTCAAAGCAAATTCAATAGAGAATTGTAACACCCGAAATGACCTGTCATGTTTGACAAATGGGTTTTTTGTTTATCGCAGTACACTCTTTTGTTTATCGCAGTACACAGGTGTTAATGTGATGTACAATGTAAGCAAACAATCTGGTCAAAACTGGATTATGACTATTGGATTAAAGTTGGTGAAAAAAATGGAAAAATACTTGCTTGAAACGGATTTTAATGCATCAAATTCTCAGATAAAAACATTTTATTTAAGGATTATGCTCGTCAGATTTTTGGGAGCCATAGCCGATTCGCGACATATTGGACAACGCGATATAACGGACCGTGATATATTGGAGTTGCAGTGTAATAATAATGTTCAATGTCAAATATCTCTAAAAGCAACAGATGTAAGGTGTCTTCTGATTAGCTAACACTCAAGGGTCGGTAAAAACTGTATGTCGAAGTACAATTTTGTATGTTGACTTACAAAAAAATGTACGTCGACGTACATTTCTCTTTTTACCAAGTAAGTCTTGTTGACTTTTGACCCAAATGGTACTCCATATATCTATCCATGAAGTTTAATTATAATAGCCTCATTGTATTTATAGAGCAGAAATTAAGACTTTGTTCGTGTAAACTCGCCGCCCGGAATCCGGGCTGCACTTTAATTCTTAATATGAGATATATAAACTATTTTCAGGCATAAATCAACTCAAAAAGATTATAAATAATGTGTAAATTATAACAACTTACATGATATGGTGAGCTTACAGTTGTACATATATGTACATATGTACTTATAAAAGCTCAAAGCACTCAAAAAGAACTTATCCTCAAATTGATCTTGGCCAAGATATTACACCCACAAATATTATCACCAAGTTTGACCATAATCTGAGTACCGTAATTACTCTATGTTTTTGGAAATAACAAAATAATTATTTTTCGTGATTCTATATTTTCGGACATACGGATTTTCGTCCATAATTAATGACTCCAAATTTTCGGACATTATATTTAACAGCGCTAGTTTACTAGATTTCTTCCCTGTTTTCGCTTATCTGGGACCCTTCGATCATGGAGTTTTACAACCGGATTAACATAATAAAACCTGGCATAGAATGCCCTGAGGGCAATTGACCATTACAATTGCGTTATTGGGTTGATTACCATGTATACCTGTAAAATAAAGAATGGTTTCACCCAACAGCGTTTGAAATGTTATAGTATTCAGGAAGCAGTATGGTTGTTTTTTATGACGTTTTTTACAAACCATTTCAGGAAAGAGATTGCAAATAAGTGAAGTTGTACCTGATTTGAAGCAGGGAAAGGAGAGTATAACACAATAAAATTATTGCACATTTATAATTGGTTTTATTTCATTACAATAGTTGACAAACTACCATATCATGTATGTCTCTAAATTTGCGGACACTTGTAATTTTTGAATATTTTTCGTATCTAAATTTTCGGACACAAATTTTTATTTTTAAGTGTCCAAAAAGATGGAGTTATTACAGTAATACTGCTTTAGTTAGAGAGCGGACAAGGTTAATTTGGTAATCTGTTAATAATTAAAAGGCCAGAATTGGAAGTGCTTTAATAGATCTGGCTGAGCTATTTGGTGGTAATTGTTGTCCTAGAGGCCCTCCACCTGCCCGCTAACCATCTGACCGCCTCAGGAGATCCCATAATACACACTGTTTATCAAACAGGCTAATAAGAATGTAACGGAAGTTTGAGTCTAATGACAGACATCCATTGTGAATCCAGTATCCCCCCCTTCTTCAGTTGAGTGGGTTTTTTTTACACGCATTTCATGTAAAATTTAGACAAATTATTAAATGATTTATATTTTTTAATATGGTTTTTATAATGCTGGGCTTAAACAATAAGGTGTTCCAATTTTGCTTTTTCTACGTCCTGCTCGATAGTTTTCACATGCTTTTATTAATTAAGAATGATCTTGTTAGATACACTTCAACACCGATATTTCGAACACCAATAATCCGAAGTCATTGTTATATCGAAGTATTTTTCCGGTCCCGATTTTGGTTCTTCTTTGTTTAATGTAAAATTTCATTGTTAATCCGAACTTCGTTAAACTGAAAAAATCGTTAATTCGAAGTGATTCTGTTGGTCCCAACACTATAATTCGCACCTAATGATCAATCTTTAATCCGAAGTCAAAGCTGCAAAGGCTGAGCATAATTTCACACCTTTGTTGTCTGGGCGTGGCACGTCCAAAGCTGATAATTACACATTTGTCATCTGCGTGTAGCGTGCTAATTTTATATTGTCGTCAAAAGCCGATAATTACTATTTATATAGTTTTGCATTCCTAAGTAATAAATTAACGTGTCACGTTAGGTCTGAGTAAACGCGGTCCAATGAAATTCATCTTATATAAACTCTACTTTCTGCGAGCAAAGCATGGGCGGAAGTGAGTTCTTCAATGTCCTTGACAAATTGGGGAAATATGTTACACGCGTCAAGTTTAGTGCTGCTAAGGCCAGTGTTCAGAGAGACATCGCGTCTTATTTACAAAAAATGTTAATTCATTTCCAAAAATGTATTCATGTGTATTTACATGTATGACAATTTGTGCCATTCATTATATTTTATATGGTCTGATAATTTGTGCTATTCGTTATATTTTATATGTTCTGATAATTAGTGCATATTCATTATATTTAATATGTTCTGTACTTAGAGAAAACATAAAAAGAAGCACAATAATCGTTTTTATTCCTTCGTTTGTTACAAGTAGAAATCTATTGAAATCTGACTAGTTTACATTTTTAAGTAAAACAATTATTAATTGTAATTGTAACCAAAGCATGCGAATTCCACAACGTTTTATTATTACAGAATCAAAGAAGTCTCTGCAGATTGATTGCTTAAAAGTTTTAGCAGAATGGTTATTTTTTTTTAAGATTAGATGGCAGAATTCATTACAATGAAACCATACATGTCATCAAATACATGTTAATTACACAAGAATGTGTTGATGGTATGTACCAAATACCCATTTCAACGACTTGTGGAAATATATTCGTTATTCATTATGAATAAAATCATAATATATGTGCATAGATGGTGTCACATTAAAGGTACTTTTATCTTTGGCACACTTTTCAATTATGAATTATGTAAACAAACATGAAAAGCACATACTTAAATCAATTGTGCAAAAATTATGAAGTGGTTGGGCCTTGAAGGTATAAAGGTACGGTGTTAAACAGGCAGGTCGCAGCACACCTTTGAAAGCATTGGCCTTACAGTTGAAGCCCTGGAGCTAAAACTTCCAAAATTGTGCCAATGGAAAACCATCAATATGTGATAACCAATACATAAATTAAATTGTGAAAAAATACTATATTGATAGTTTCATACTGTTATCAATTCTATAATTGCAAAGCTACATTACCTCATTTTGTTCCATAAGTTGGTTGCATTTTTGTTGTAGCGCATTCAGCGCCTGCAGTTTCTAAAACATATATTTTTCATAATTATTTATAAACATGTACACTATTGTGCCAAAATCTGCATGGCAAAATTGTGACTACCGAAATAAAGCTAGGTATGTTCTGTAACAGTAATTAGAGTCTAAAGTCATTCAGCTAAATCAAGAGATTAAATCATTCCAGCAATTATCTAACAAGCAGTATTGAAAATATTAAGTGTTCCTGATGACGTATGACTTTTTTAATAAACATTTCTTAAATACCAGTATTCACAAAACATACATGTCATTCAGCACTTAAATATGTATCTATGACTGGACAGACCTTAGGTAGCATGAACCAGTGATTTTTTCAAACATAAATAATTGATGTAAAATGCTTGAAGGAATAATATTTAAGATCAGAAAGCATTGTCTTTTTGTTTTAATGATTTTCTTTGAGAAATTAAAACAAGAAGGCCAAGATGGCCCTAGTTCGCTCACCTTTTTTTACAAGGCCTTGTTCATTGCTTAGTTGAAAATTTAGTACTATAGAGCATTGGTTCTCTTCTGTTTACTTTTGCAGTGTGAGCATATGATTAATTCTGATTGAGTACTGTCCATTTGCATGGGTTTTTTGCAATGCAAAAATTTGCAAGTTATGCTAATTCTACATGTATTTACAAGGTTTTTGTAAGATTTGGACCTCGTGACCAAGATTTTAACCCCACATGACCCAATGTCGAACTTTGCCTAGATATCATCAAGAAAAACATTCTGGTCAAGTATCATCATTATTGGACAAAAACTATGGCCTCTAATGTGTTTACAAGGTTTTTGTAAGATAGACCCCATGACCTAGATTTTGTCCCCACATTACCAAACATCAAACTTGACCTAGATATTGTCCAGACAAACATCCTGGTCAAGTTTCATCATTAATGAACCAAAACATTGGCATTTGGAGTGTTAACGGGGTTTGTGTAAGATTTGACCTGGTGACCTATATTTTGACCCCTCATGACCAAACATCAAACTTTGCTCACAAAAATAAATATTATGACCAAGATTCATAAAATCTGAAATCTTGTGACCTCTAGAAGAAGCCTACTGGCGGCCATGTTTTTCAACGGACAGGAACCAATTTTGAACTCAACCAACATATCATTAAGACAAACATTTTGACAAAGTCATGTGAAGATTGGGCATGAAATGTGATTTCTCCAGTGTTTACAAGGTTGTTGTTTTTTTTACCTAGTGACATAGTTTTTAAACCAGCATGACCCAGTTTCGAACTCAATCGAGGTATCATTGGGAAAATCTTCTGACAAAGTTTCATGAAGATCTGACAAGAAATGTGGCCTCTCTGTAGCCAAATAAGGAAAACTGTCCCACCCACCGGCGGCCATGTTTTTCAACGGACCAGAACCACTTTTGAACTCAACCAACATATCATTCAGACAAACATTTTGACAAAGTAACATGAAGATTGGGCATGAAATGTGACTTCTACAGTGTTTACAAGGTTTTTCTTTTTTTTTGACCTAGTGACCTAGTTTTTGACTCCGCATGACCCAGTTTCAAACTCAATCAAGGTATTATTAGGGCAAATCTTCTGACCAAGTTTCATGAAGATCGGACAAGAAATGTGCCCTCTAGAGTGTTTACAAGATTTCTCTATAGCCAAATAAGGAAAACTGCAACGCCCACTGCCAACCATGTTTTTCAACAAACTGGAACCACTTTTGAACTCAACCGACATATCATTATGACAACCAGTTTGACAAAGTAACATGAAGATTGGGCATGAAATGTGACTTCTTAAGTGTTTACAAGTTGTTGTTGTTGTTTTTTACCTACTGACCTAGTTTTTGACCCGGTATGATCCAACCGGGTTGAACTCGGCCAAAGTATCATTGGGACAAAGCTTCTGACCAAGTTTCATGAAGATCGGACAAGAAATGTGGCCTCTAGAGTGTTAACGAACAAATGTGGACATACGGACAGACGGACGACGGACAAAGACCGATCACAAAAGCTCACCTGGGCAATCTGGTGAGCTAAAAACCTAAACAAGATGTTTCTTTATCGTAATTATGGTAATTGAGATAAGAAATTATTGAAACAATTATTGTATCGTATATTAATTAAACAAAATGCAAATCGCAAATTAGGCAGACATATACGATTTTAGGTTGTTATGCGCACCTGTCGCTTACATCATTCTAACAAGATGGTGGACAATAGAATTTCTGTTTCTCTGCAAAAATGACAAATAACAATCAAATTGAACATATATATCATACAGTTAGAAGGAATTAATGAAATGCCTGTGATAATTAATGATGCATAAAACGTTTAAGAAACCACCAACTTATTTATTAGTAATGTACTCAGTGGAAGTTTGTCGCTGAAACGAGTGTTTGCATTTTTATTTTTTTTAATTGTTAAAACACAGAAGAACATACCTCATTGAGAAGGTCTGCATGAGAGGACTTCAGTTCCTGTTCATCAAGTAGCTTGTGCTGGAACAGATAACATGTGTTGCAGAAACAATTGAAAGTACACATACAGTCAATCTTGTGCATGCAACCACTTGAATTAAGCGACCTTTGTCTTATGCGACCACTTTGAATTTTCAGAGCATTTTCACTCTCTTTTGATATTGTATTAAGTGAGTTTTACATAACGTGACAAGCGACCGCTGTTTTTCAAGTAATTTGATGTCAAAATTTTGTACTTGGAGGTACACTTGGAAAATTTGTTGAGCGTTAAGGAACTAACTTGATAGACAATTTATAGTCAGTTTGATGTCATCAAAAGAATGCAGCTCCCGGTAAAGAAGCCATTAAACAACACTTTCTCGCCAATAAAGGCTTCCTTTGTCAAGAGATTAACATGTTAAACCAACCATGTAATAGCACATGCATACATTGCATAGATCTGCCTATAATGCCAATTATCAAAACATACCCTCTGTTTGTAA
Source organism: Dreissena polymorpha (assembly GCF_020536995.1). Taxonomy (NCBI): domain Eukaryota; kingdom Metazoa; phylum Mollusca; class Bivalvia; order Myida; family Dreissenidae; genus Dreissena; species Dreissena polymorpha. The sequence goes on along the minus strand of NC_068358.1, from coordinate 65,310,354 downwards.
CCACAAAGGTACTGATGTATTGCTTTATTACTTTGTTTGTTGACACAATATTTATTTCTGTACATGGTGCAGCATTTTGTTCTAACTAGTAGCCAGCACAAGTTGACAGTATGTTGCACGCAAAATCCTACCAATTATTCCATGAAAAAAGCATAATCAATTTTTTTTTCAGGTTAACATCTTCCAGAAAATGTAACCCGTTAATTGGTCATTTCCATAGGTTAAACTGTTAACCTTTTGCATCCCTACAATTCATACAAGTTACCTTTCCAAGAAAGTTCATATATGTTGATGCTTACATGTGATTACCCTCTCTTTATAATCCATCCCTTTTGTTGCAGACAGATGGTTACCTTATCCTTATAATGCATCTCTGTTGTTGCAAACAATTGGTTAATCTCTCCTCACAATGCATACCTAATGTTGCAGACAGGTGGTTACCATCTCCTTACAATGCATCCCTGTTAATGAAGACAAGTGGCTACCTTACCCTTACAATTCATCCCTGTCATTGCAGAAAGTTGGTTAACTTCTTAAAATTCATACCTGTTGTTGAAGACAGGTGATAACCTTCTCCTTACAATGCATCTCTGTTGTTGCAGATAGGTGGTTACCCTCTGCTGGCAGTTTATACCTGTTGTTGAAGACAGGTGGTTACTCTCCTTACTATGCATCTCTGTTGTTCCAGACACGTAGTTACCTTCTCCTTACACTACATTTATGTTGTTGCACACAGGATGAATATCCTTCTTCAACACATACCTGCTGTTGCAGATAGTTGGTTACCTTTCCTTACAATGCATCCCAGACGTTGCAGACAGGTGGTTACCTTCTCCTTGCAATGCATACCTGCTGTTGCAGACAGGTGGTTACATCCTTTCAACACAAATCTGTTATTCAAGAAAGGTGGTTACCTTCTCCTTACCATGCATTCCTTTTGTTGCAGACAGCTGGTTACATTCTCCTTACAATTCATCCCAGATGTTCCAGATGGGTGGTTACCTTCTCCTCACAATTCATCCCTGTTGTTGCAGACAGGTGGTTACATTCTCCCTACAATTCATCCCTGTTTTGCAGACAGGTGATTACCTTCTCCTAACAATGCATCCCTGTTGCTGCAGACAGGTTGTTTCTTGTTCTTATAATGAGCAACTGTTGCGGCTAAACAATGCAACCCTCAGTTAAAACATGTACCTGCTATTGCAGACAGCTGGTTACATTCTCCCTACAATGCGTTTCAGATAATGCAGACAGGTGATTACCTTCTCCTCACAATGCATCCCTGTTGTTCCAGACAGGTGGTTACCTTTCCTCACAATTCATCCCTGTTGTTGCAGACAGGTTGTTACCTTCTCCTTACAATGCATCCCTGTTGTTCCAAACAGGTGGTTACCTTTCCGCACAATTCATCACTGTTATGCAGACAGTTGGTTACCTTTCCTTACAATGCATCCATGTTGTTGCAGACAGTTGGTTACCTTTCCTTACAATGCATCTCTGTTGTTCCGGACAGGTGTTTACCTTTCCTTGCAATGCATCCCTGTTGTTCCAAACAATTGGTTACCCTCTCCTGACAATGCATAGGTGGTTACCTTCTCCTTAGAATGCATCCCTGTTTTGCAGACAGGTGATTCCCTTCTCCTTACAATCCATCCCTGTTGCTGCAGACAGGTGGTTACCCTCTGCTTACAGTTCATACCTGTTGTTGCAGACAGGTGATAACCTTCTCCTTACAATGCATCTCTGTTGTTGCAGACCAGTGGTTACCCTCTGCTTACAGTTCATACCTGTTGTTGCAGACCTGTGGTTACCCTCTCCTTACAATTCATCCCTATTTTGCAGACAGGTGGTTTCTTGTTCTGACAATGAGCACCTGTTGCAGCTAAACGATGCAACCCTCAGTTAAAATATGTACATGTTGTAGTATCAAGATGTAACCCTCACTTAACAATATATTCCTGTTATAGTATACAGATGTAACCCTCAATTAAGACTATATTCCTGTTCTAGCATACATATTTAAACCTCTTCTTAAAATCCTAACCTGTTGTTGCAGACATGTGTTCTCTTTTAGTTGAAGTTCCATTTCTGCAGCCTCAAGGTCAGCTGTCACTTTCTGCCACTAAAACAAGATTGTTATGATGGCCATTTAGCGCTCTCCTTAGAGTCCAAGTTATGCAACAATTGTAACAGATTTGACCCGATGACCTAGTTTTTAACTCAACATGACTTAGTTGTATACTATTATTATGTCTAGAAATGGTCAGGACAAACATTACATCATAATTATATCACAAATGAGTGTACTACAGTTTGTCTTCTAAGATTGGAAATGTTGATCAACTTTTTTTATCCTATCCAACCAAAACAAATTTTTCTAGTAAAATTCATTTGAATTAGTAATTACTTACCTGATATCATATGCTTACTTATTCCGATAGGATCGTAATTTATCCGGAATTTTTCGTCCGAGGAATCCCACACTTTTCAGAAACCCGTCAGGTAGGTTAGAGCGGTCACATAGTGCCGTGTAGCCGTACAACCAAAACGGGACATTACCCAGAATCCACTCTTATTCCAATAAAAAATATGAAATATTAGACGAAGAGCGGGGTGGGAGGTGGGACTTACCGATATCAGGTAAGTAATTACTAATTAAAATGAATTTTACTAGAAAAATTTGTTTTAATAGCTTAATTACGTTACCTGATATCATATGCTGAATTTGCAGCTGAGGCGGGAAGGTTCGCGAAAATCTCCCCATCACAGCAGAACCCATATCTCGGGTTCTCAGCTAATCTTCGTTATTACGGTATTAACTTAATTCACGGATAAGCGTAATATACCTATGCCGTAGAAGATACTACCGTTTGTGCAACCACAAGAGGGCCCAACAAATACAAGTTGTCCTGTTGGCACTCCAGAGAACGAAGATAAAAAGATGAAAAAGTAGTCTGATTCCTCCAGAAAGCAGCTTGAAGCACGTCAGAGAGTGGGGTATGATTAATATATGCCCACGAAGCCGACATTGCTCGTAATTCATGCGGTCTAATCTTAAAAAGGGATGAATCCCTTGAAGAAAGAGAAGAGTAAGCCCTTTTTATAGTCGAGGCTACCCAACGGGAAATAGAAGCCGTAGACACATCGCCCCCCCTTTTAAGGGAATGAAGAGTCTCTTGCGAGAACCTCGAATAGACTTAACTCTACTAAGATAGAACTTCAAAGACCTGACAGGGCAGAGGAGTCTATCTTCATCTTCATTACCACAAGTTTTAGAAAGACTTGGGACCTTGAAGGGTTTAGAAGCCATTGAGGGGAGTTGATTTTTAGCAAGGAATCCTGGCTGACACAACAAGGTGACAGAGCCATCGGAGGAATCAAAACGAAGATGGCTTTCTTCGATAGAAAGAGCATGAATTTCACTTCTACGTTTGGATGAAGCCATGGTAAGAAGAAAAACGGTCTTCCAGGTTAGGAACTGTAAAGAAGCCTGATTAAGGGGTTCATAGGGAGCTTTAATAAGCGATCCAAGAACACAAGCCAAATCCCATTTGGGAGTAAGAGAACGAGACACAGGACGTTTAAGTTCCATGGCTCGGATCAGTTCCGAAATGGCTGGGTCAGCACAGACTTGTGATGACTTACGAAAAGCCAAGGTATGCGAAAGCACAGATCTGTATCCTTTGATGGAGCTAAGAGAAAGTTTCTTATCATCAAAGAGATAGATTAGAAAATCCGCTATGCGTCTAGCAGAGGGATTGAGGGGATCAATTTTCCCTTGAACACACCAATTAGAGAAGAGTTTCCAGCGAGCATCATAGACTGCTCTGGTGGACTTTCTCCTTGCAGAGGCAACAAGCGTTGAAGCCCTGACAGAAAAGCGTTTCTTCTGCAGGGATTGCCAGACGTGTAAGTGGAACATGTCTGGATCCATGTGAAGTCTGCCTCTCTGAGATAGGAGATCTGACCTGTGCGAAGTTCCCTGGGAAATTCGCACAGGAGACCGAGAAGGTCGTTGAACCAGGATCTCCTGGGCCACCAAGGGGCTATCAGGACGATCCGGCAAGAGCTCACCCTGATTTTCCCTAAGATTTGGGGAATTAGAATGGGTGGGGGATAAGCGTAAGCGTCCAGTTGATCCCAATCGAACGAAAGCGCGTCTACCGCCCACGCTGCTGGTTCGTACACTGGACTCACAAACAAAGGAAGTCTGTGGTTGTCTCTGGTCGCAAACAGGTCGACCAGTGGATAACCGAATGTGAGGAATATCTGATTGGCCACTTCCTGATGAAGTGTCCACTCCGATGGACGTAACTGGTGTTTGCGAGACAAACCGTCCGCCAGGGCGTTGAGACGACCTGGTGTGTGTTTGGACAAGAGAGAGACGTTTAGGCTCTTGCAAAAAACATGTAATTTCATTGTTTCCAGATACAGGGAGTGAGAGTGTGTCCCGCCCTGTTTCTGGATGTAAGCCACGACTGATGTGTTGTCTGTCGATACCATCACACAGGAGTCCCGAAGATGTGATTGGAATTGAGAAACAGCTAGAAAGACTGCTCGCATTTCGAGATTGTTTATGTGCAGGAGAGACTCCTGAGGAGACCACAATCCTGATAATGTCAGGCTGCGGGGTTCCAGGTGAGCGCCCCAACCTTCCATGCTCGCATCCGTTATGAGATGTAAAGACGGTTGCGGGGGAAGAAGCGGTACTCCTGCCAACAGGGTCTCCTCGTCTAGCCACCATAGAAGGTGGGGGACTAAGGACGGAAGGATGGGAATCTGTGTTAGCAGATTGTCTGGAGACCATTTCCATCGAGCTGAGAGATAGTGCTGAAGAGGACGTAGGAAGAGACGTCCCAACTGCACAAAGTCTGCTACAGAGCTCAGGATACCGTTGAGTGAGAGAAAATCTTGAGCTGTGATATGAGATTGGGACAGCACCCATCTGACCTTCAAAAGGAGGTCTGATATACGTTGTGGTGAGACCCTGACCCGATTGATGTGGGTCAGAAAATTCATTCCCACGAATATGAAATCCTGAGAGGGAATGAGGTCTGACTTGGCTACATTGAGAAGGAGTCCTAAAGAGAGGAGCTCCTTCCAAGAGAACTCTAGGTGTAGCAGAAGCAGTTGACGATCGAGCTGATGTAAGAGCCAATCGTTGAAATACTGAAGCAGTTGAACCCCGTGTAATCGGAGGTGTGCGCTCACTGCGGCCATGAGTTTGGTGAAAACTCGTGGAGCCGTGGCCAATCCAAAGGGCATCGCCCGAAACTGGTAGACCTGGCCTGGAGAGGAGAAGCGCAGGTACTTCCGGTAGTTGGGATGGATAGGAACATGGAAGTATGCATCTTCCAGGTCCAAGGAAACCCCCCATTGCATGGGTGTTTGATGGAGCGCCGAATGAAGGCAGAAGTCTCCGTCTTGAAAGTAGGTTTGACTAGAAACGTGTTGAACACTTTTAAGTCTATGACTGGTCTCCAGGAGCCGCTTTTCTTTTGAACAAGGACAAGGCGACTGTAAAATCCTGGAGAACAAGGGTCGTGAACCCTTTCTACCGCCTGTTTTTCCAGCAGTCCGAGAATGGAGTCTGGAAGTTGTGGATGCGGAGATACCAGATCTATTGGGACGCGAGAGAGTGGGGGCCTTTTTTCGAATTGAAAAGTGAGGCCTTGTTTGACAAGAGAATAAACCCACGCGTCCGAAGTTATTTGGAGCCATCGATTTGCGAAGTGCATAAGTCTGGCCCCGACTGGTACCTCCGGCATCAGAGGTTGTGGCGGTAGAAAGGGGTTTGACCTAGGGCTGACCTTTAGGAGGTCCACCCTTGCCGGAAGAAGGATTAAATGACTTCTTGTCCGCATTGGGTTTGCCCTTACTCCAATTTTGTTTTACAGAAGGCTTCCGATAGGAAGTTGTTCTGTTCTGAAAAGGAGGCCTATAAGTGGGCTGACGTAAAGCAGACGGACGCTTAGTAGGGAAACTGTCCCTTTTAGCGTTCTTGGCCGGTGGGGCTCCTGGGGGCTTAGAAGCAGGGCGCTTAAAAACCACAGGGCGCTGGCCAGAGTTGCTCCCAGCTAAGGAGGCATGTATCTGATCTTCACGATCAGCAGTAAGTGCCGACTGTATCCTCCCTCCGAAAAGAGAATCTGCTGTTAGTGGAGCAGTTCGAAAGGAGTTTACGCCTATTTCCAAAAGGAAATTATTGGGCAAGGAAGAGAGGATGAGGTCTCTCCGAAGCCTTAACATCTCAGACATAGACGACGCAGCATTGTGAGATAAACACTGCGTAGTACGTGAAAGATGTATCAACAAGGCCCGGAGCTCCTCTGGGATTGAATCAGAGAGCTCCCAAACCAAGTCTAAGGCTGTGGCTGCCATGAGATCTAGCTGGTTAGCCAGACCTATGGAACGGCGTTCTCTCAGCTCCCAATTTTCCAACAGGGAAAGAGGGACTGATGTATGGGTAGATGATGAAGGCATTGTAAGTGACAGCTTACTAATGTCAGCATCAGGAACCGGAAGTTTGGAAAGGTCCAAACCGGTAGCCGGGTCGGGTACCGGGGCCTTATAACTTTTCCCGCCGTCCATCTGTTTAGGCTCCGTCAGCTCCTTAGGGGCTTTCCATGGAGATGGCGAAGGCTTATTGGCTGGTTCAAGTGACTGGAAAACAGCCATTGTGGAAGAGCCAATAGGGAGGCGTAGATCCACTCAGGAAGTAGCCTTACTTATCCTGCCGGGCTCTCGTCTGCGTGCTACCTGTTCTGTAACGGTAACCGCAGATCCTGTGAGAGACAAGGAAGGGCGGAGGCAGAAGTCCTCATCTAATGTATTGAACATAAGTTCGTATACCTGATTGATGGAGGCCAAATAATAAAGTACGGCCTCATTAGACTCCGAACCCGCCTCAATCAAACCATCTGCGGGAGCATTGGATTGATTGAAACCGGTGGATATAGGAGAAGGAATAATAGATTCATTCGCTTCTATCATGAGAGAATCGTTTTCCGGCACCATCAAAGATATAGCTGGTGAGTTAGGTCTCTCAGAGATCAAGTCAGCAGACTCACTTTGAATACCAGAGGTCGCTGGTAAAGGATCAGTCGAAAAAGGGACAAAGATTCCCGGCGACTGTTGGATCCACAAAGTATTGGGATTTGATGGTGTAGCGGCAGCCCGGGGTAAACTTCTATGCAATGTGGAAGAGACCCGTGGGGCTGAAAACGCAGCCGAAGTGGTTAGATTAACCCCTGTACCTTGAGCCTGATATGTATGCAAACTAGTGTTTGAATACAAATTATGCTCAGTGGTTGTAGGAACGGCTGAAGTGTGTGTTGAGGCCAAAATAGAGGCCGACACACGTGGAAGGGTGTCAATAGATTCCTCAGAGAAGGATCGACTAGGGGACCTAGGAGTCCGAGAGCGCCTAATAGAGGAAGGTCTATGTCCCTTATCCCTGCGATGCCGAGACACTGTTCGGCGGCGCTGGGAATGATGTTTCCTGATCGAACGTCTCCCTGCGCGCTGGCGTGATCGCTCTTTACGAGGCAATCTACGCCGAGAAACACTCGGTGAGCGTGAATGACGTCCCCTCCGATAATGATGAGGGCTATTTGAAGTAGACGATGAGTCATACGACGACGAGCCCGAGGTGGAGGAGAAGCCGGAAACATCAGACACTACACGTTTACGTCTGTGACTCACAGTAGAAACGCGGCTGCGTCTACCTTTGTGGAGTACTGACAAGGTAGTGTCAACATCTACGGTGACCGGAACGGTCTGTGGCACAGACCGGTACCCGGTGACCGGATCGGTCATTACATGACCGGTGACCGGACCGGTCAATGACCGGTGACCGGACCGGTCACAGCATGACCGGTGACCGGACCGGTCAATGACTGGTGACCGGACCGGTCACAGCATGACCGGTGACCGGTCATAGCATGACCGGTGACTGGTCAGGTTAATGTTGACCGGTGACCGGTGAAGTCTCCGGACCGGTCAACTGGTCATTCCCGATGAACGGACCGGGCAAATTTTGTCCGGTGTCGTCACGGGGTAGGGACCGATGCCTGGCAGCTACTGGTGGCATATGGTCAAGATCGTGTGGTGAAAAGTCTCGACACACGGAACTTTTCCTACGTTGATCTGATGCCGAGTCATTCAACTGGTCATTCCCGATGAACGGACCAGGCAAATTTTGTCCGGTGTTGTCACGGGGTAGGGACCGATGCCTGGCAGCTACTGGTGGCATATGGTCAAGATTGTGTGGTGAAAAGTCCCGACACACGGAACTTTCCCTACTTTGATCTGAACTATTCTTGTTGCGTCCACGACTCTTGAAGGGTCGACGCTTGATGGCCCAGGTATCTGCAGACCAATGCTCACAGAAAGGGCAGCAGTTATCCTGGGTACATCCTGCACACAACAGGCAGCTACCATGGTTGTCCCATGCTGCCCTTATGTGTCCACATGAGCCACGTGTTTGAGGCATACTTTGCCTAGAACAAACAAACAAATACACAAAACAATACAGAAATACACGGATATATATACGGAGAATGTTTTAAAGCAATACAAAAACTTCTCTATTCTGTTAAACAGAAGAATCCAGCGAAACAGAAGCAACAATTAAGTCAATAACAAAAATGTCGGCCTTTGTATATCGCATCCGGAATAAGAGTGAATTCTGGGTAATGTCCCGTTTTGGTTGTACTGCTACACGGCACTATGTGACCGCTCTGACCTACCTGACGGGTTTCTGAAAAGTGTGGGATTCCTCGGACGAAAAATTCCGGATAAATTACGATCCTATCGGAATAAGTAAGCATATGATATCAGGTAACGTAATTAAGCTATATAAATGGGATAGATATTGAAAACATAACCAAGTTTCATTGTGATTTAGTCATAAGTGTAGCTTCTAGAATGGTAACATTTTTTTTTAAAGATTTTACCTATCGATTTTGATTTTTTACAATGTGATCCAGATTTTAACTCAGCCAAGATACTGTCAAGATAAACGACCTGACTAAATTTCTCAAGATTAAGTCATAAATGATTTCCTTTGAGTGGTAACAAGAGCTGTTAGAAAACAGGGTGCTCGACTTTTCAAGTGCTTGTCAGTATAACGTAAGCTATCATGGGGAAATTGTTCATATTCAATAAGGTAAAGGTAATATAGTCATATTCTAACTGGAAGAGCACCATAATTGAAACATATTGATCGCTTATCTTTTAAAGAAGTGGTACATTATAGACGATTCTGAGTTCAGGTCTATTTTCCACAATCTATTGAACATTTGTAGAGACATGATACAAACTAATAAGATTATATTTCAAGTTTGATAGCAATAGCTTGGGTGGGATGGTTGGACGGTCTTTCAAAAATAAATATGTAAAAATAAATATTTGTTTTTTTTTTTACCATTTAAAAATCTGTGTGTGTGTGGGGGGGGGGGGGGGGGGGGGGGTTGGAGAGGGTGAATAATGTGTGTGTGGGGGTGGGGGGGTCATTTATTAGATAATTTTTAAAAAATAATAAAAAAACAAGGGACAAAAGTGTCACAAAACCAGGTTTTTAATTAGAAACAAGAGTGCCAAACTGTCACAAGATACGCCCTTTTTAAGGCTTTTGACAACTTGATAACTTTACCATGACCCATATTTGAACTTGACCTACATATCATCTAGACACAACTTCTGACCAAAGTTGGTGAAGATCTAATGAAAACTACTTCAATTAGAGAGCAGACATCATGCTGAATGCTTAAAATGCACTAAGTGACCTTCCATCCTAGTTTTTAACCTGGCAGGACCCATATTTGAACTTGACCTACATGTAGATATTGTCTAGACACAACTTCTGACCAAATTTGGTGAAGATTGGATGAAAACTACTTCAATTAGAGAGCAGACACCATGCTAAATGCTTGAAATTGTTTAAGTGACCCTGTGACCTAGTTTTTGACCCGGCATGACCCATATTCGAACTTGACCTAAACATTGTCTAGATACAACTTCTGACCAAGTTTGGCGATTATCGGATGAAAACTACTTCTATTAGAGAGTGGACACCATGCTAAATGCTTGAAATGCACTAAGTGACCCCGTGACCTAGTTTTTAACCTGGCATGACCCATATTCGAACTTGACCTAGATATTGTCCAGATACAACTTCTGACCAAGTTTGGTGAAGATCGGATGAAAACTACTTCTATTAGAGAGCGGACACCATGGTAAATGCTTGAAATGCACTAAGTGACCCCGTGACCTAGTTTTTGACCCGGCATGACCCATATTCGAAGTTTACCTAGATATTGTCCAGATACAACTTCTGACCATGTTTGGTGAAGATCGGATGAAAACTACTTCAATTAGAGAGCGGACACCATGCCAAATGCTTGAAATGCACTAAGTGACCCCGTGACCCAGTTTTTGACCCGGCATGACCCATATTCGAACTTGACCTAGATATTGTCCAGATAAAACTTCTGACTAAGTTTGGTGAAGATCGGATGAAAACTACTTCTATTAGAGAGCGGACACCATGGTAAATGCTTGAAATGCACTAAGTGACCCCGTGACCTAGTTTTTGACCCGGCATGACCCATATTCGAAATTTACCTAGATATTGTCCAGATACAACTTCTAACCAAGTTTGGTGAAGATCGAATGAAAACTATTTGAATTAGAGAGCGAACATTGCTGTGGACGCCGCCCGCCCGCCGGCACACCCACCCACCAGGCCGCCCACCGCAAAGGTGAAACTATAATACGTTCCGTATTTTTAAAACGGGCGTATAATAAAGTCTGATAAAGGGAGACAACTCAAACTGAACTGATTGTTTATAATTAACCCCCTTTGTTTCAAAATAAATCTATTTTTAGTTGTGGCGACCATGACCTTGGAGATATTGACGTAATTCTTTCGTGCGACACAATGATAGTGAACAAATGTGCCAAACGATTTTAGAATCTCACAATGAATGACATTGTTATGGCCCTGACAAGCTCATTTATGGCCATTCTTGACCTTTTAACTCAAAGTGTGACCTTGACCTTAGAGATATAGACGTAATTCTTTTGTGCAACACCGTCTAATGATGGTAAACAAATGTGCCAAATGATTTTGAAATCTCACAATGAACGACAAAGTTTTGGCCCGGACAAGCTTGTTTCGCCCGCCCGCCAGCCCTCCAGTCCGCCCGCCCGCCGACATTCGCCAATCTAATAACCAGTTTTTTCCTTCGGAAAACCTGGTTAAAGAGGAAAAAAAATAATATTTTTTTAAGGGGGGGGGGGATTCTGGAGTGGGGCGTGGGTGATGGTTTGGGTGCAGTCCATTGTGGTATGTCAGGTAAGTGTTGTTTTGTCTAGGTATGAATTAAAACTGATCATAAATAAAGAATTTAACCAAATATTCAAAGTTACTAAGTCAAAAAGGGCCATAATTCCGTCAAAATGCCAACCAGAGTTATGCAGAGTTATGCAACTTATCCTGTACAGTCACCTTATGATACTTAGTGAGTGTTCCAAGTCTGAAAGCAATAGCTATGATACTTAAGAGGTAAAATGGACCAAAACACAAAACATAAACACATTTTCAATTTTCTAAGTATAAAAGGGGCCATAATTCTGTCAAAATGCCAGTCAGAGTTACATAAATTTGCCTGCACAGTCCCTTTATGTTAGTTAGTAAGTGTTGCAAGTATGGAAGCAATAGCTTTGATACTTTAGGAATAAAGTGGACCTAAACATAAAACGTAACCAAATTTTCAATTTCCTGAGTATAAAAAGGGGCATAACTCCAGTGATTCATTTTGCTGTGCGTCCCGCGTGCCAGATGCACTTTTTTTTTGGGACGAATCAGGGTTCGACACTAAGGCACGTCCGACAGACATTGTCTTGTAAGATCGGTGGTCGGGCTAGTAAAACTGCGGGCTAGAGTGTCCGACTGGTCGTACATAAATTTAAAAAAAATCTATACTGATTCATATAACTATAAATACACATGTAACTGCTGTGAAAACCTTTACTTGTAATGTGTAAAATTACTCTTGAATCCGTTATTTACATAAAAACAAAACTAGTATATTTAAATAAACGCGGAGCATTCACATGATTCATCACTATTTTTAGACGCAAAGGAGAGCTACCTGCAGAAATTGCTTGTTTCAATTGGTCAAGTTGTCATGAATATTAATGATTTTCTGCAGTGTCGTAAAACTGTAGAGCATGATTTTACAACTTCTATCGAAAATCGGTATCATCAATGTAAACATTTTTGTGTAGCAGACAAGATAATGTAATTTATTTAAAGAATGGCTTTGTTCAAGTTCGGATTTTTGTCCGACAAATCAGTTAATAAAAAAGAATCCGACGCTTAACTGACACAAAACGTAAATATGAAGAAACACGAAAACATCAATTTTATCCTAGATGAAAAATCGAGTCAGTTCTCATGGCTTGAATTCGACGAAGAAAAGCAAAACATAGGGTTATTTTATTGTTTTACTCTATGCATGAAAAATCTGGTGTTCACTGATTATTTACTGATAAATCCTGATTAAACAGTTACATGACACAATTGTGTTCATTTGCCATGTCATTTATGGTCTAGTAGACATCAGGTTCGGGCTAGTACATTTTAAGAGGAGCTGGTCTGACGGTCTTGCTGTAAAAAAAGTTAATGTCGAACCCTGCGAATCATTCTCAAACATGTGCGTCCTCGGATTTTCAACATCGTCAAAGTTGTACATGATACTGAGTTCGATTCGTGGAGATAAGCGAAACACATGTCAACACTGTTTTGAAAAGTAGAACAGAAGTCACATTACTACATTCGGAATGTAGTACGCGTATTTTGATTGGATGAAATATATCATTTATCCTATCAGTTATGGCATTTTATTAAAAGTTTTTTGGACGTTTATTTGCCTGTCCTGGATGGTAAACAAAGAAAATGCCACCCAAAAAGGTTTTCAAAATTGATCCTTAACAATTTAAACTCACTGTGTAGATAATTATCTATAACACAGCCTCGATGTAAACCATGTGGTTTAAATGTGAAGAATAAACAGCGGAAAACACAGTTTGAGTTCGTCTGTTGTGAGCGCAGACAGATATATAGTAAATCGATGTTATTATACTTTTCTGGATTAATTGAGCATTGTTGTTTTTCATAAAGTGACGATTAAAAATTTGCAAGTTCTGAAATAAATAGCATCTTTTATTTTTATACGGTACATACATAATAGTGATACAGATTGTACAGTATTCTGTCCTATGTAACGTAGAATGTAAGTACATATAACAACAAAGACATCTGCTGTTCATACTGCAGGATGTGAGAGTGGTTTTGCTGTACAGAATAAGGTCTTGACCAAATTCAGGAACAGGTTAAATGTAGGGAAACAAGACAAACTTATGAGAGTTAAGTTGTGCAATTTTGCCCGGAATGAATTTGTGGAAAAAGCTCTCCCTGTTTGGAGAAAAAAACAAGGCGAGAAGGCTATACACCTTAAATACAGTACGAGTGTTGTTACACGAAATCTGTATTGAAGGTGTAAACCTTTTGACCGAAGGAGAAATTGTCTTTTGTCACACTGTTTGAAAGGGCTTATTTTGACCAAAAAATTATAAACACTAGTCATCCAATTTATTAAAACTCCAGTCAGTCCAAATTGTTAAAGATGTTAAAAGTTCTCTGTTTAAGATGTTATATGTTTCACTGTTTGTTGTTAAAAGTAAAACAAATAAAGATTTTACTTGCTATTAACCTATTTCTGTTTTTAGCTGTAAAATTGCATAAAAGAGCCCCTGGCTATGGCGTATCATGTTAAGTATATTATTTGTAACGAATTAACAAAGACACAACCTGGGACCCATTGTTTTCACTTTGGACCCATTGTTTCAAAATATGCGAGTCCCAGGGACTCATTGATGTAGATTTCAAAATGACTCACTGAAACTCTAAAAATAATGCTGACAGAGTTATGCACCTTGACCTACACAATTGTCTTGTTGCCATAAAGAAGTATTGCAAGTTTGAGTTAATTATCTTTGATAGTGTTAAAGTTATTTGACTTTATACAAAACTTTAACCAACAGCGACGCCGACGCTGGTGCCAGTAGCATAGCTCTCATTTTTCTTCGAAAAGTCGAGCTAAAAATGATAGAAAACACTCAATATGTTATTTGGGCTGAAAACCCTGACCAAGGCCTTACTAGCCATGCTACACACTCACCTTTGCCTCGAAGGCGCTGGCCTGGCTCTCAAGACTGGATATGTCCTTCTCAAGGCCCTGGATGCGGCTGTCCCGCAAACTAATCTCCTCTTGCAGGGCCAGCAAGCGTGACTTTAGCTCCTCATTCTCCTCAATCACACTGTGCCGCAGGTCTAGGCTCTCCTGCACACTGAAAAACAACATCACCAAGCTTTAGTCACTCATCTGACATCATCAATTACAACATCACCTAGCTTCAGTCACTCATCTGACACAACATCACCTAGCTTCAGTCACTCATCTGACACAACATCACCTAGCTTCAGCCACTCATCTGACACAACATCACTCAGCTTCAGTCACTCATCTGACAGCATCACAACATCACCTAGCTTCAGTCACTCATCTGACAGCATCACAACATCACCTAGCTTCAGTCACTCATCTGACAGCATCACAACATCACCTAGCTTCAGTCACTCATCTGACAGCATCACAACATCACCTAGCTTCAGTCACTCATCTGACAGCAGCACGACATCACCTAGCTTGAGTCACACAACATCACCTAGCTTCAGTCACACAAGATCACCTAGCTTCAGTCACACAACATCACCTAGCTTCAGTCACACAACATCACCTAGCTTCAGTTACTCATCTGACAGCATCAATAACAACATGCTGACTCACAACCACATCACTGGGAAGTTGTGACAAACACAAACATGATGACAACATGATTACATTCAATGGGTAGTCCTGACAAATACAATAATTAGGTCAACACACTGATAACCGTTGGGTACACCTGACAAAAACAGTGAAATCACTAAATTTCGAAGGTCTTATTTTATGACCACCACAAATATTTATCAATTTTACAATTAGTTACATTGTCAGGATATATCTTCCTCCCTCCATGTAAGGGAATACCTAGTTCTTAAAATGTTGTTTTTGTCAATATTAAAATGAAATTCGTATTATTGTCATACAAAAATTATTTGTACTTGAGTATCAATAGTGTAATTTAACAACAAGAGAGCCTGAAAGACCCAAAGTCGCTCACCTGATCTGAAATTGATCTGCTCAGTGCATATCATAAAAACAAATGTTATGACCAAGTTTCATGATGAGTGAACTATAAATGTAACTTTTAGAGTGCTAACAAGGTTTTACTATAGCCATATTAGGATAAATTCCCCGACCCTGGCGGCCATGTTTTTCAACAGACCGGAACTTTTTTCAAATTGAAAACATCCTTAAAACAAATATTCTGACCAAGTGTTATGAAGATTGGACAATAAATGTGACTAATTTAAGAGTGTTAACAAGCGTTTACTTAAGCCATATACGGAAAAATGGCCCATCCCCTGGCAGCAATGTTTTTAAACCAACTGAAACAATCATCTGACGAAGTTTTATTAAGATCGGACAATAAATGTGGCCTCTAGAGTGTTAAAAAGGTTTTACTACAGCCATACATGTAGAAAGCCATATAAGGATAAATACCCTGCCCCATTGCGGCCATGTTTTTCAAGCAATCGGAACCATTTTCAAACTCGTCCAAGATATGATTGGGACGTTCTGACCAAGTTTCATATTGATTGGATAATAAATGTGGACTCTAGAGTGTTAACAAGGTTTTACTATAGCTATATATAGCCATATAAGGAAAAATGCCCTGCCCCTTGGCCGCCATGTTTTCCAAGAAACTCTAATGTTGACGCCGCACGACGCATGACTGACAAAAGGCAATCACAAAAGCTCACCATGAGCACATTGTGCTCAGGTGAGCTAAAATTATTATAATGTTATTGTTATAAATTAGCAAAAATGCTGTGTCTGCTACAGTTTTTTCCACGGTAATTTAATCAGAAGCCCCCGGGGCCGATGGAGTGGGTTTAGGGAGGGCTGTCCCCTCTATACGTATTTATATGTACATTTTTAGAGTTAAATGATGTCATTTGGTGCGCTATGACTACAACAACAACTATAAAGTCATAGTTAAAGATATATATTTTTTATTATTTTTTAATTGTTTAAACAACAATCAATACGCTCACGCTTTCCATGCCAATGACACGACATTGTACATGCTGCATAATTTTTGCACCCCTTTTATTGAAACAAAGGGTCAACAGGAAATATAGCACTGTTTATTTGAAGTTAGAAATTGTTAAAAGCCAATGAACACTCAAAATCAACTAATATTTCATACAATATTTCGAAAAATAACAGCAGCGTTGGAAGCTTGATGTAGTTCTCATGAATACGTCGTTCTTCGGATGCTGCCCGAAGCCAGTCAGATACCGTACAGCCAACGCGGCACAAACAAAATCCGCGGCTACGCCACGGCCAGATTATTAGTACGCGGCGGCCGAATCGTGTGTTCACGCAGCATACCGCCGTGGCACTCGGCATCGATCCGCGCAACGACGCCGAGTCTTATTAACCTTGCGTACTTTCGCGGAGTACATCCGCCACATACGTACGAGGTGGATCGAGTGAAAAGATATCCACCTACATGTACTTACATGTATGTGTAGCGTAGAAACCAAGATTAACGCTGGTTTCATAATTATTATTTTCACGTTTTAATAAGCGATATGACAAGTAATGCGCTTTAACAAATTATCGTTGAATTAATTACACGCAACTGTTAATGTTTCGTTCGATTATCAAATTATCATTATTAAATTTGTAATCCGAAACATACTTCCGAAATTTTAATGCTAACGCGACCTTTGGCAAATTCTAGCGTAAAATAAACAGTGCTAAAATATAATTTGTTTCATAAAAAGAGCGCGAAAATTATGCAGACATGTAGAATGTCGTTTGGGAAGTGTGGGTGTATTTTGTGTTGTATAAATACATGAACATCACGTCAGGCGTAAATCGCGTGTTCAGTGGGAAAAAAACGCCCCGATTAGACGTTATTTCATCATCTCTTTAAATAGAAACAAATGCCAAAATGTATTTGATACTTAAGGAAATATGGAGAATGTTTGTGTATCGTAAATATTTACCAGCATTTGCTTTAAAACTGGAATATACGGGATTATCAGGTAATTAGTAGTGATATTTACTCTATAATATGAACAAAATAAAACGTGTTTATATACGCATATTCAAACAATAGTTATAATACGCTGATAATTAACAAAACAACAAATACGTCTTCACTGTCTTGATTATTGATGTGGCTTCAAACTGCTAATTTTCTCAGCTTAAATATAATAGCAAAATCAACATGCAATTAATTTATAAATCCACCATATGCTGGAGCCTTGACCACTTGTATGTGCGAAAACATAATTACGTGACCTTGTTTATGTGTGAAATACAAACTTAATTGGCCAGACACATTAACTATGCTTACATGTATATGCTAATACAATCCGCGCACAATAAATTTATTATGATTTTAATTATTATTATAATTGTTCTTTCAAAATTTGTTAACTACATGTAACTAATAAGTTTAAAAAGATTTTTTATTTCATGATGCGCATCAACTCGGCATCATGTCACGGATCACGGCATGCCTCGGCGGACAGATGGGAAGCTTTGCGGCGAAATG
This sequence comes from Dreissena polymorpha, assembly GCF_020536995.1. Taxonomy (NCBI): domain Eukaryota; kingdom Metazoa; phylum Mollusca; class Bivalvia; order Myida; family Dreissenidae; genus Dreissena; species Dreissena polymorpha. Next base: position 65,292,546 of record NC_068358.1, on the reverse strand, counting down.
AGACTTGCCACCGCATACTGACGCGGCTTCAACGACTGACGCGGCATCGACTCGTTTCGCCTTGCCGCCGCGGATCGCGAAATACGTTTGTTCCGCGTTGGCTGTACTGTATTATCACGGAAAATTAACATGGAATATGTTACACAAAAATTAAACAAGAGATGTGTTCGTCAGAAACACAATGCCCCCTATTGCGCCGCTTTGATTTAAAAAAAATAAATAAATAAAAAATTACCTTTGACCTTGAAGGATGACCTTGACCTTGAACTTCCACCACTCAAAATGTGCTGCTTCATGAGAACGCAGCTTTGAATTATTTTTTTACCTTTGACCTTGAAGGATGACCTTGACCTTGAAGAATGACCTTGACCTTGAACTTCCACCACTCAAAATGTGCAGCTTCATGAGAACGCCACTTTGAATTTTTTTTTTTTTTTTTTTTTACCATTTACCTTGAAGGATGACCTTGACCTTGAACTTCCACCACTCAAAATGTGAAGCTTCATTAAATACCCATGCATGCCAAATATCAAGTTGCTATCTTCAATATTGAAAAAGTTATGGCCAATGTTAAAGTTTTCGGAGGGACAGACGCCATATATTTGACATTTGACCTTGAAGGATGACCTTGACCTTCACCTTTCACCACTCAAAATGTTCAGCTCCATGAGATACACATGCATGCAAAATATCAAGTTGCTATCTTCAATATTGAACAAGTTATGGCCAAAGTTTTTTTTCGGAATTTTGGACAGACTGACATACACACATACACACATACTGACATACTGACTGACGGACAGTTCAACTGCTATATGCCACCCTACCGGGGGCATAAAAAGAGCATTTTGTTTCTCGTTAAATCTATGTTACCAAAGCACATCTAGTGCTGAAATTTGGGCTATTATTATAAGGAACGCTGATTTTGTATGGGTTAACTTTATTTTACGAAATATTTTGCAAAATATAAGTTGATTTTGAGACGTTATGAGACTTAAACGTCGCGTTTACATTAACATATCTTAGTGTGTTTTGGATAACAAATGCGTTAACATTAACATTCTGGAGTGGGTTTCGGATTACACATTTAATTATGCTCATTTGAGATTTCAACAACTCATTAACAGCTGCATAATGAACAAGGCTATTGTTAAGCAATATGGTTCCCTACCGGCCTCAAAATTTGTCAGGAATTCCACCATTTTCAGAAATTGTTTTTTTTTGGTTGCCATAGCAACCACAATTTTTGACGTAAGAACAAAATAAAATGACGTGCATAATGTTCATATTGCCATCTATCTATGTTGCATGTTTCATGAAAAAATATTAAGAACTTTTAACGTTATCGCAGGATCCAGAAAACCACCATTTTCAGCAGTATTTCTAGTCTATTTGTTGCCATATCAACCAGAATTTTTGACTTAGGAACAAAATGAAATGACATGCAGAATGTCCATATTGCCATCTATCCATGTTTCAAGTTTCATGAAAAAAATATTAAGAACTTTTAAAGTTATCGCAGGAGCCAGAAAAGTGTGACAGACAGACCCACAAACAGACAGACGGACGGAAACACAAAAAGCAAACCATAAGTCCCCTCCGGTGAAACCGGTAGGGGACAATTAAACAATAATTTGTTAAAATGCTTTACAAGTCGAATAAATGTTTTGACAGTATAATGCATGAAATGCTCAACTTCCACGAGGATTACAGCCAGTTGCCATTATCAGTCTTCTTATTAACTGACCAAGATTTCTGTGGCAATAACATGTATGTCAGGAGTGGTCTGCATGATTTTACTGCAGGTATTGCATGCCTACAAGTGCTGTCGCTCATAAAGCGTGCACTCTCATTGGTCAATATTGATTGTCCAATACAGTGACGCTCCGCCTTTAGATGGGCTTAAGTTGTGTAAAGCGATTCATGTAATTGACAGATGATCGTAAATCAGCTTTGAAATTTTCAGCATAGTCCATATCACTTCGATCTTTAGAATGGCTAGATGAAGTAATTGAACAAATAAACTGATGAGAAAATTTCAGGCGCCCCATGGACTCTGATTTTGAAATACAAGCACTCCGGCAATGGACCATTAAATGGCCTGTGGAAAGCAATGGTCTGCTATTTTTTTGTCTGTAATGATTTATAATTAGTAAGAAATTTTACACATCAGATATTGTTTTTATAAAGTAACTTCTCACAGCAAAGCGAGTTCTTGCCATAAAAGCTAATTTCCCCCAATGGTAAAATTCAGGGCTATAGATAACAAGCGTATATGCGTTATTACGCAATTAAAATAACCAAAAACATAATTTCATTCAAAATAAAGCGTACAAAAACGCAAATACAAATTTAATTACATAATTCCCATAAAAAACCTTGCGTCACGAAACGCAATTCTTATGAACAACTGGCGTATTTTTTAGACTGGTCATTTTTCGTAAAAAATGTACCGGATAGTTTATATGCCGTCCTATGAAGAAAAGAAGGCAGTCTTTCCAGCGGTTATCAATCTTTGGGTATTATTGTAATTATTTGTAGACCCGTCTGATTTCTACTTTCATTTTCAAGGTATTCAACTCAAAATGACCCGAAAACGGGATGCATTGCTTTGAACAGCCATAACTTCATCAATTCTGCAGGAATTTTCACGAACTCGGTCTTATTCAACACAAAAATAAATGAACTTTGATCAGAAATTCAGTAATTGTTTGTTGTTATGTACAGGTACCCAATTAAGTTCAAAAGTAGGGGATGAAAATTTTTGCTAAAACTCTATTGAATTTACAAAAGCCCTATTGTTGTTAAAAACAGGGGGTGATTTACCCAATATACCCCAAAAGTTATCTATAGCCCTGGTAAAATTATTATGAGATGTTAAATTACTAGAATTTGAATACGTTGTGATTTATGTTGAATCTGTTGTACTTGTTAGATAAGAAAAACATACATATTGCTTCAATAAACTGTGATTACAGGAGCCGCTGTTTCCTCTGCAGATTATCATTTGCACAGCACCTCCTAATACAGTGTACGCGTCATGGCATAATATATGCATCAGCATAGTTTGGCAAACTCAAAACATGTTATTTACCTACATAGCTGCACCATGTGTACATCATTAATTTTTTACTAATTTAAAGCATACAAAAATTAGATTTCATGTACAACATTACATCATTCTTTCTTGAGGAAAGCGTGGCATTAAGTATTATTGCTGAATTAAAACTTCATAGTACAGAGAATAGAGCAAATCTGAACATTGTATCTACAGGACAACATTTGTTGAGATTGATCTGTTACACGTACAGTTATTGCTTACAGCTTCACATGGGAATGCATGTATATTTTAACATTTCCAAGTGTCAATATGTGTCTCAAATGTCAATAAGCTTCTAAAATTACTCAACAAGTTATTGTACAGATTGGTCCATTAAAGCTGTCCATTGGGAAGTGCAAAAACACCTACTGCTGAAAACGACCTTGTTCACACCTACTCTTACCTGGTTTCCATTATGTTGCCAACAGCCCCAACAAAAGTGCACAACACAAACAAACATATTTTTGCATTTTTTATTCAACATTTGTATTTTGTCCAAACTATTGCTTCCTGTTCATAATAACTACAGTTACACGCTATTAGCTGTTTTGACAACAGACCTTTCAGTCTGTACAATTATATATTGTAGTATTTTGTAAAACCATAAATTACCTCTTTTATGATTATTTGTGATTGCATTAAGAATTTTGCGTAATACACAAACAGTTACTGAAACAATTTGTGCTGTCAATCATTTATACAAAGGTGAATATGCAAGTGCATCCTTTTCTGGTTATATAGTTCTATGGTGCTATGCAACACATGCTCCTGATAATAAAAACTCTTCTTCTTTCAATAGGAAATAACCAAATTCGTGGAATTGATATCCCCTGCCAAGCAAATTTTGTTTATGGATAGGTTCAAATCCCTCTTTACACAGTATTATCCTAAAAAGAAATTGAACAGCAATTGCTTTTATGCATTGCAATTCTTCTCATTGATATCTATAAACCAAAGTTTCATGTTGAAATCTTGTAGAGTATCTAGAGTAGATATAGCCCCAAAAAGCTGCATCACACAGAAACAACAAAGGGCAATAACTCTTATCAAAGAAAGTGTAGGGTTATGGTTCTTATGCAAGGCAATGCTCCTCATTGATACCTATGCACCAATGAAGTTTCATGTTGAAATCATGTATCCTATCTAAGGTATAACCCTGAAAAGTTACATTTAACCAAAACAACATAAGGCAATAACTCTCATTTGGGAAATTGTAAAGTTATGGTTCTTGTGCATGGCTCTTCTTCTCGTTGATATTACAATTCAATTGACAAACATTTATTTTATTATAATAAAAATACAAGCTTCAAATACAATTTTATGTGAAATAAACTGATAACTTATTGTATAACATACATTGGTGTCTATGAGCTCGGGTGGAAATGGAAGCATGGGAGAAAGAAGAACCGACAACAGACGGCCATCAAATAAAACAAAACAAAAATGGGAAAATCCATCCCCCCTGCACACATACCTTCAAACTCAACTTTATCAAATAAGACTTTGGTTGGGCGGACAAAGTGGTGATTATGATTCCCTCTTTCTGGGAGCAAAAACATGAAATGTCATTTCTATTTAAAAGCATAAATAAGCATACTGCATGATCCTGCTGTATGATGCAGTGAACCAACCTTTTGAACCTTTTTCTAAGGGCCTCATCCTCCTTTAGTCTGAGAGCGAGAAGTTCTTGTTTTTGTAAAACCAGAAATTACCTCTTTTATGATTATTTGTGATTGCATTAAGAATTTTGCGTAATACACAAACAGTTACTGAAACAATTTGTGCTGTCAATCATTTATACAAAGGTGAATATGCAAGTGCATCCTTTTCTGGTTATATAGTTCTATGGTGCTATGCAACACATGCTCCTGATAATAAAAACTCTTCTTCTTTCAATAGGAAATAACCAAATTCGTGGAATTGATATCCCCTGCCAAGCAAATTTTGTTTATGGATAGGTTCAAATCCCTCTTTACACAGTATTATCCTAAAAAGAAATTGAACAGCAATTGCTTTTATGCATTGCAATTCTTCTCATTGATATCTATAAACCAAAGTTTCATGTTGAAATCTTGTAGAGTATCTAGAGTAGATATAGCCCCAAAAAGCTGCATCACACAGAAACAACAAAGGGCAATAACTCTTATCAAAGAAAGTGTAGGGTTATGGTTCTTATGCAAGGCAATGCTCCTCATTGATACCTATGCACCAATGAAGTTTCATGTTGAAATCATGTATCCTATCTAAGGTATAACCCTGAAAAGTTACATTTAACCAAAACAACATAAGGCAATAACTCTCATTTGGGAAATTGTAAAGTTATGGTTCTTGTGCATGGCTCTTCTTCTCGTTGATATTACAATTCAATTGACAAACATTTATTTTATTATAATAAAAATACAAGCTTCAAATACAATTTTATGTGAAATAAACTGATAACTTATTGTATAACATACATTGGTGTCTATGAGCTCGGGTGGAAATGGAAGCATGGGAGAAAGAAGAACCGACAACAGACGGCCATCAAATAAAACAAAACAAAAATGGGAAAATCCATCCCCCCTGCACACATACCTTCAAACTCAACTTTATCAAATAAGACTTTGGTTGGGCGGACAAAGTGGTGATTATGATTCCCTCTTTCTGGGAGCAAAAACATGAAATGTCATTTCTATTTAAAAGCATAAATAAGCATACTGCATGATCCTGCTGTATGATGCAGTGAACCAACCTTTTGAACCTTTTTCTAAGGGCCTCATCCTCCTTTAGTCTGAGAGCGAGAAGTTCATCCTGTGAGTCCATCTGCTTCTGAAACTTGGTGTTCTCCTCCTGCAGGCGCCGGTTTTGGAACCGCAGGTCCCCTAGTTCTTGCAGCAGCTCGCCCACCTCACTGATACATACCAACAGTCACAGATAATTATGCTGCTAATCTTTAGGTCAGAGTTATGAAACTTGGTCAGTTACCTCTCACAATAATGCTGAACATATATTAAAAGTACCAATTGAATACCTGTAGCAGAAACAATGATACGGATACAGTCAATCTTGTATTAAGAGACCACTCAAGGGAGTAATCAAAAGTGGTCTCTTAATAAAATGGTCTTTAAATAAAAAAGGCCATTCTGGAAGAATGCTTTCCCTCAATTGTAATCTATATGAAGGATAATCTCTTTTGTCAACAATGATTATAACTTTTATAATAAAATGAATATAAACACAATACATAAACAACATTTTACTTATAATGTGTTTTATTTTTTCACTTATTATAAATTATCATATATTATAAATGAATTGTGTGTACGTATGTATTTGCAAAAACAACATAGAAAAGGAAATATTTTTCACGTTTTTTTTCACCTGACACATAATTTTCCACGTCTTCAAGCACCTCGGCTTTACGCTTAAGAATGTTCTGAATTTGAGTTATACCGACTCCAAACTCATCTGCAATTTTACGTGCACTTTTACTCTTTGACAATTCCAAAACCCGAATTTTCTCGTTCAACGTTTACACTTTTCGTTTTGACATTTTAATTTCTGCATGTACGCTTAAGGAAATCTGACTCGATTATGATACATAATGAGCTGAAAAAATTAAAACACGTCAATTGAAAACAAACAAACAGACCTGATTGGAAAATTTATTAAGTAAATAACAATGTGATTGGCTAAAAAATATCTACTAATTAGCATAATTACAAATTGGTACTGTATGGATTTCGACAGATGTTGCCGATTAATAGTTTATTTTCCGCACTTCTCAGGAAATGTTTGTCGCGTACAGTGCATTGTTTCTGCACCTGTTATCTATACTCGAGAAAAATCGGCGTTGTCTCTTAAGGTTCCACATAGTAAACTTTTTAAGCTGTAGACTGTGCGTAAAACGTTCCTCTATTATTGAATTCAATAAATTGATATGCAGTCTACAACAATACCGGTCAACGAGACAAAGCATAATCATTATGGTTGGTGTGAAAACAAAGCAGCGGTGTAACAGTACATTTATCGGCTTAGATAAACAATTAACACGGATTTGTCCCTGAAAGATCAATACATTAACCACTTTTACCTCCTAGTGGTCGCTTAATTCAAGATTTGGACATCAAAATACATAGAAATCAGCGGTCGCTGGTCGCGTAAGACAAAAGTCGCTGAATACAATATTATTATATAGCGAAAAAGCTCCGTGGGATTTCAAAATGGTCGCATAAGACAAAGGTCGCTTAATACAAGTGGTCGCATCCACAAGATTGACTGTATATTGAATATTCACCTTTACCACACCATTACAAGGACACCCAGGCCAACATTTGAGTGAATAGTATTGCTAAGATTTAAGACTATTTAATATATAGATGAGCTAAAAAGGTGCATTATTTACTTTTCGGATTGTGAACTACAAAAACATCATAAAACTTCATTTAGTATATGTACTTGAGATTTTTGCTACAAAAATATAAATAATTTGCAATAGAATTACGTTTATTTTTTTTCCCATAGTTTATCTTAATAATGCATTTCAAATATACATTCTATAAAAATATGGCATTTATAAACAAATTACTCTCAATGTTAGTATCTTTGCATTAAAAATCAAAAAAAATAATAATATGTATGACTAATTTACCACTTTTTGTGTAAAAAAAAAGAAGAAAACATAGTGCTAATGTAAATACGCTATGTGACATCACGAACATCAATTAAACAAGTATGCAGACAAGAGCTGTCAGAGGACAGCGCGCTCGACTATTCGAGCGCTTGACAGTATAACGTAAGCCATCATGGAGAAATTGTTCATATTCAATAAGGTCAAGGTAATAAAGTCATATTCTAAGTGGAAGAGGACCATAATTGAAATGTATTGATCGCTTATGTTTTAAAGAAGTTGTACATTATAGATGATTTTGAGTTCAGGTATATTTTCCACAATCTCTTGAACATTTGTAAAGATATAAAACAAACTAATAAGATTTTATTTAAAGTTTGATAGCAATAGCTTGGGTGGGATGGTTGGACCAGCCTTCAAAAATAAAGGAAATACATATTTGTGCATTTTTATGCCCCCAGATCGAAAGATTGTGTCATTGTGTGTGTCCCAAAACTTTAACCTTGTTTAAAGTTTGATAACTTTTTTCGGAGTAAGCTGTGTTAAGCCAGCTTTTCACCTTAGCCTGACCTTTGTTAGCGTCCAATAGAATTCAAATAAAACTTTCCACGGCCAAGTACAGATGAATACACTTCATTGACTGCATTGGCTGATTTGAGAATACGACCAGAACATTAGAAACATGTCCGCGTCTTTGTAACACTGTTTTACTGCGTGTTCAGCATGAAACAATTTTATATCTAATGAAAAGGCTTAATAGATAGAACAGTTTTACACTCAATCTCGACATCAATTCAGTTTGTGCGTCCACCTTTTATTTTCAGAAGATTTTCAGCGCGAGAACGTTTTCACTTAAAAGCTATTTTCTCATATTTAGTACTAACTTCCATATTCCTGTCAACATGTTAACATGTTAAAGTATAGAGAGCAGTGGAAGCGAAGACTCACTTTAATGCATTGCATTTCAACTCCCGAGGTATATCGGGTCAATTTGCGGCCACTGTGTGTGAATGTCAGAGTTTACATACAGGTCATCGCTGCGTCTCTACCCTATGTGCTGATCGGAGTTCGCGGCAAGGAAAATAATCGTAATAAAGACGCTATAGCGTGAACTAGGTGAACTGGAATTTTCTTTAGACCAGACAGATGTTAAATGAAGATATCCAGCGATATCATATGGTATGTCAATAATAGATTCTTAATGTGTTGTACAACAATACCATGATAAATATTATTTTTAATTAATTTAACAAGAATTATGCCATCATATTGACTAATGAATTAAGCATGAGCGCAATGATTCTCGATACTGTTAAAAATCGAATCAAATAGCAATGCCAGACAAACCACTAAAACAGGTTTGTTCGAAGAACGCGCGTATAAATATTTAAAATATATACGGATACTTCGCGTGTGGCCGGTTGACTCATATGTTTTAATTTCACTTCCATTCTTCTTTTGGTTTTCTATTTTGTATCTATACGTTTATGACCAGCAATATGTAATAATGTAAAATAAGCCGCGAAAACTCCGCGTATCATCCCGTACTGCGTTTGCTGCAGCTAAGAAGTGCACAGAAAAAGACATTCGCTATCTTTGATCTCATTCATTGAAGTCTTTACCTTTCATTAACCACAATCAACGCCGTATATCTTTTTTAAAGATATTTCTTGTTAATATTGAAGATAGCAACTTGATATTTGGCATGCGTGTGTATCTCATGGAGCTGCACATTTTCAGTGGTGGAAAGTCAAGGTCATCCATCAAGGTCAAAGGTCAAATTTATGGCTTCAGAGCGGCGCAATAGGGGGCATTGTGTTTCTGACAAACACATCTCTTGTTTTTACCTTGTTTCAAAGAAAAAAAGAGATGTGTTTGTCAGAAACACAATGCCCCCTATTGCCCCCCTTTGAAGCCATATATTTGGCCTCTGACCTTGAAGGATGACCTTTTGGGTGCGATGGTTGGACGGTATTTCAAACATAAAATAATAAAAATAAATATTTGTCTTTTTTAACCGTTTCAAAAAAAATGGGGGGGTGGGGGTGGGGGGGTGGGGTATAGTGTGAGGGTGTGGTGGTCATTTGTGAGATGATCTTAAAAAAAAAAATATGGGGGGGATTCGGGGGGGGGGGGGGGGGGGGGGGGGGGGGGCTATTCAGCTATTATTAATTTAGGTTGCAGTTGAGGACCTGAGTGCCACAAAGTTCATTATTTGGGATTTAACATTTGATTTGCTTTGATTTAAATTTGTACATTGCCTTCGTAGCTTAAGTATTTTCTTCATTTCTATCTGTCTATTGTTGTTATTTTATTTGAATATGAATCATACCATAGTGGATATGGAAGAACCGCAAGGTGCTGTGGGGGGAAGGCCAACTGAGGAAGAAATGTTCGAAATACTATCCAATAAATACGAATTTCACCCAAAGGGGACTCCTTATGCTGCAAAGCAAGTAGGAACAAAACCCACAATTTTGCCATTTGTCTCAACACCAATTCAATCCCCTTCCTCCCCTTCTGGAAACCAACCTGTAATCTTGTCAAGTTGCCACATTCCTAAAATACCCTTATTTTCAGGGGAAGACCCAGTTCCTAGGAATGAGATAACATTCTACGAATGGCGTCACGAAGTGAAGTGTCTGATGCAAGATAATACTTACACTTCGTCACAAGTTCTTCAGGCTATCAGAAACTCTTTGAGGGGAACGGCCCGAAAACTTAGTTGTTTCTTTGGGTGACTCAGCCTCTGTTGACTTGATTTTTCATAAACTAGATGTTAATTTTGCTGAGCCAGCCCGTAAGGGTATCAACATGAAGGAATTTTTCAATGCCTCCCAAAAGCTTGAAGAAACAGTTACTTCATTTGGATGTAGGTTTGAGGCCAATCTGGAGCAGGCGTTCGAAGGTGGTCACCTTCCTCGCTCAGCAAAGAATGAGCTTATGTGCGAGCGCTTGTGGTCAGGCCTTCACTCAGAGGCATTAAAGAGCAGCACTCGGCATAAGCTCCATTCTTCCCAACAATATGACCAGCTGCTTAAGGATATCCGGCAGGTTTAAAGAGAACTCAAGTTGTCCAACCCCCCAAAAACTAGGCCCTTTCAAATGTTCAAATTCAACCTCCGGATATGCAAAAACAACTCAAAGATTAGGAGTTAAAGTTCAATTCTCTGGTTTCAGGGATTCAATCCAATGTGGACCAGCGGTTTGATGATATTATGAAGAGACTGGATTCTATGTCTTTACAGCCTTCTTTTTCACAGCGGCCTCAGGTCCAGCAATCTGTGTACTCTCCATTTCCTACCTCGCAGCAGAATAATAAACAACCCAACAATGTTCGCGGGCGAGGTAATGGCTACCGAGGTAGGGGAGGAATCAGGTACCCAAAAGTTTAACCACCTCTGTTAGCGGCCGCCCAGAGGTAGGTGAATATCAAGGCCATTCGAATGTTTCATATGTTTCCCAAACAAGTTCCTCTGTTGCAGATCGTTTGGTCGGTGATTGTAATCAAACCAATATTGTTTTTCATTCCGTTCCTGCTGTTGCTTTAATTGATACTGGTTCCATGGTTTCTACTGTATCAAATTTTACCAGTCTCTTCCAAATAAACCTCCTCTCTGTGATATATCCAACTTGGGTATTGATTTGAATGTTTCCGTTGCAAATGGAAACCAGTTAAAAATACTTGGTTTTATTGAAACCTCCATTTCTATTCCCCTGTTGAATTTTGATTTAGCTTTGCCTGTTTTAGTTGTTCCAGACACCCAGTCTAGTTCATTTTGTCCTGTTATTTTGGGTACTAATATTATCTGTCAATGTAAGTCAGTATCAGCTGAACTAGAGCTACCTGATGCTTGGGAGATGGCCTTTGACACTTTGGTTTGTAACCCAGCAACTGTTTTTTCCACCAATGAACACACGGTTAAAGTGAAACCTTATGAGTCTATCTCATTTAGTGGAAGTGTGAGAGGGATTAGCCACACCATTCAGAAAGTTGTCACCCAAAATCTTTCAGATGATAGTCCATTGATTGTCAGACCTCGTGTGGTAAAACTTTCACAACATGGCAAGTATGCCAAAATTCCTGTTAGAGTGTGTAACATGACCGCAAAATCAGTTTTCATTAAGCCATAGACTCCTATTTGTGTTGTTAATAAAGTCACTGTGGTTGATGAAATTACTTCTTCCCCTTTTTCTCCTTCAGTAAATCAGACTTCACAGGTTCCCAAAACTCTGGATAAATTGGGTATCAAAATTGATGCTTCTAATTTGACACCTGAACAGATTCTTAGAGCTTGGCAAGTCCTTGGAAATTGGAAACATGTTTTTTCGACAGGCCCTTCTGATATTGGCCACTGTAATTTGGTTAAACATCATATAACTCTTGACAACCATGTCCCTTTCAAGCAGCCATACCGCAGGTTTCCTCCTGGCATGTATGAGGAAGTGCGTCAACATATTAAGGAGATGCTTGAATGTGGAGCCATCCGTGAAAGCAACTCTCCTTATTCATCAAATTGTGTGTTGGTACGAAAGAAAGATAATTCCCTTCGCTTTTGTCTGGATTTCAGGATGTTAAATATCAGGACACGGAAAGATGCCTACATGCTTCCTCGTTTTGATGATACAGTTGATCTACTTGTAGGTTCTAGATATTTTTCGAAGCTTGATTTACGATCCGGATATTGGCAGGTCGAAATGGCAGAAGAAGATAAGGCTAAAACAGCATTTTCTGCTGGCAACTTAGGTTTTTATGAGTGTGAACGCATGCCTTTCGGCCTTGTAAGTTCAGGCTCAACATTCCAGCGCTGTATGGAAAAATGTTTGAGTGGTTTACTCTCACATGACTGCCTTGTATTTATTGATGACATTTTGGTGTTTTCAGATACGTTTGAATCCCACCTTGAGCGACTAGCTTCTGTTTTTCAGAGACTTGAGGCGCATGGCCTAAAGCTTAAAGGTGCAAAATGTGAGTTTTTCAACAACTCTGTGACATATCTGGGGCACATTATTTCAGAACAAGGTATTGCAACTGACCCTGAAAAGACATCTCCCATTACTTCATGGCCTGTCCCGACAAATATTACTCATTTAAGATCTTTTCTTGGAACTGCAGGTTTTTACCGGCGTTTCATAAAAGACTATGCGAAAATTGTCCAGCCACTATACTCCCTTTTAGAAGGGCATAGTCCATCTACTAAAAGGAAAAGGAAAACCACCATTTCTTGGTCCTGGGGCGATGCCCAGCCGGTCTCTTTTGACACCCTCAAGTCCAAATTAACTTCTCCCCCTGTACTGGCCTTTGCGGACTACACTAAACCCTTCATTCTGCATACTGATGCATCTGGTACTTGGTTAGGGGCTGTACTTTTACAGCGACAGGAAGACTCATCTGAGCGTGTTATAGCTTATGCAAGCCGAGGTCTCCGTCGTACTGAGGGCAACTATCCTGCACACAAATTGGAGTTCCTTGCGCTGAAATGGGCAATAACAGACAAATTTCATGACTATTTATATGCCACAACATTTACTGTAACAACTGACAATAACCCTTTAACTTATGTCATGTCTACAGCAAAGCTTGTTGCTACCGGTCAGCTATGGGTCACTGCTTTATTAATGTACAATTTTGACATTACATACAAAGCTGGTAAACTCAATTTAGATTGCGATGGTCTGAGTCCGAGACCACAATTGTTCTCCGATGCTTTAAAAGCAATTTTTGACTCTGTTTCGTTTCAGCTTCCAGCAGTTGAATGTCTGGCAGGTATTTCTGCTTCACAGATGGTTACTGTGGATGCAATACCTTCGGCTAGTAAAGTAAATCAAATTGATTGGTCAAAAGAACAGTCATGTGACCGTGACATTTCACAAGTCATTGACATGGTTCATAGTGGTACAAAACCTAAAGAGTTTAAGGATCTACCAGTCAGTGTCAAAACATTGATTAGGGATTTTGATGGCTTATCACTTATTGATGAAGTTTTGTATCGCAATTCCATATTAGATGGTGAACAAGTCAGACAACTCGTGGTGCCATACTCGTATCGCTTAATAGCATGTCGGGGTGTGCATGATGATGTTGGCCATCCAGGACGCGAAAGTCCCTATGGCTTGCTCGACAGCGTTTTTATTGGCCAGGAATGGAACAGTGCATCGACAGCCATGTTTCTAACTGCCGGAGTTGTATTTGCAGGAAAACACCAATTGTACCTTCTGCGAATCTAGTTCCCATTGAGACCTCCAGACCAATGCAACTTGTTTGCATTGATTTTCTCAAAGTTGATCAATGAAAAGGCGGTTTTGAGGATGTGTTGGTTATAACAGACCATTTTACCCGTTATGCCAAGGCAATCCCTTGTCGCAATCAGAAGGGGTCCACAACTGCCAAAGCCTTGTTTGAACACTTTATTGCTCAATATTCATTTCCTGAGCAACTCCATTCTGACCAAGGTAGAAATTTTGAGAGTACGGTCATCAAAGAACTTTGCAACCTTGCAAATGTTCAGAAGACCCGGACCACACCTTTTCATCCCATGGGTAATCCATCAGCAGAGCGGTTTAACCGTACCTTGCTCCGCATGTTGGGTACTCTGTGTGATGAGAAGAAGTCAAATTGGAAAGACTACATCTCTTCGTTGGTACAGGCATACAATGCTACTAAGAGCAGCTCCACTGGGTATTCCCCACATTTCTTAATGTTCGGGTGGCACCCAAGATTACCGGTTGATGCATATCTTGGCACAACTCCAGGAAATAAAGGAGAGGCAAGTAACTCTGCATATATTTTAAAATTGCAGGAACGCCTCAAGTTCGCATACAGAGTTGCTGGTGAGTGCCCCAAAAAGCGTGCAGCACAAAACAAAGCTCTGTATGACAGTAAAGTTAAACAGAATCAGATTTGCATTAATGATCTTGTACTTGTTAGACAAGTAAATGTGCAAGGCAGACATAAATTGGCTGACAAATGGGAGAGAGAACCATACATTGTTCTTGATATCCCATATGAAGGCCAGCCTGTGTACAGAGTACAGAGAGAGAACCGCAAGGGACCTATTCGAACTCTGCACAGGAACATGTTACTACCATTTGTCTCCAATCCAGAACCTGAACAGGAAATACAAACTGTCAGCAAGGTCAGAACGTATTCAAAGCCTAGTCAAAATTCTGGTAGTGATAGTGACAGTAGCTTAAGTTCTGATTCTGTTGTACAAATATATAGGATTCCACAGAGAAGGAATACTAACACTCGTACTGCTGTAACTCCAAGCCCAGTGACCAGCATCAGTACCCCTGCCATTTCTCATTCTTCTCCATCTCACTCTACTGGTTCTATTTCATAGCCTAGTCGGGTATGTCCAAACAACCAGTCAGTCACAGGCAGTCATTCCACTCCTGTAGACAGTCCGGTGGGTTCACCTCTCTACCACAAATCAAGTTCCAGTAGTAGTTCTCTTACCCCGTCTATACATGAGAATCTCCCACCTAACAGACACATACGCCAACGTCCCCCACCAGACCGGTTTGGCGAATTGCAATTTGTACAGGCTGCAGAGTATTTTGTTTAATGTGTCCATTTTGTTTCAAATTTCAGATATTTGAGTTTGGTGTTTTGTAACCTCTAATGGTTGCATGTAACCTACCTAGTCCACTTTTGCTTATAAATTTGTATTTAAGTGTACATATCATTATTTGTACAAATGCAAGCTTTGTGAATTTTATTTTTTTAAATGGAAAGTTGAGCCATGTTTGTTACCATGGTTATATTAACATTCTTCTACAAGATACAGAATATAGTATCCATTTATATTCTGAAATCATTAAATTGTCATGTTTGTATGTGCAAAATTTTTATTTTTGCAAGTCTTGATCTAACATGTTTCAAGATCAATTTCTACTTTATTTTGGAAATATCTTTGAAAAAAGGTGTTAACAGCTCCAAATAAATCCACATATTGTTATAGATGTCTCTTAAATTGAAAATATTGTACAAAAATTGTATCATTCTTTAATGAAAGTGGTGAAAGTTTATTTTTTGTTCAATGATTTTGAACTGAGACACCATAACTACAGTACAGCCAAAGCGGCACAAACATAATCCGCGGCTATGCCACGGTCAGATTATTAGTACGCGGCGGCCGAATCGTGTGTTGATGCGGCGTATCGCCGTGGCACTACATGTATGTATGTGTAGCGTAGAATTAATTACGCGCAACTGTTAATGTTTCGTTCGATTATCATTATTAAATTTGTAATCCGAAACACACTTCCGAATTTTAATGCTAACGCGACATTTGGCAAATTCTAGCGTCAAATAAACATTGCTAAAATATCCTTTGTTTCATAAAAAGCACACAAAAATTATGCAGACATGTAGAACGTCGTTTGGAAAGTTTGGGTGTATTTTGTGTTGTATAAATACATGAACATCACGTCAGGCGTAAATCGCGTGTTCAGTGGAAAAAAACGCCCCGATTAGACGTTATTTCATCATCTCTATAAATAGTAAAAAATGCCAAAATGTATTTGATACTAAAGGAAATATCGAGAATGTTTGTGTATCGTAAATATTTACCAGCATTTGCTTCAAAACTGGAATATACAGGATTATCGGGTAATTAGTAGCGATATTAACTATATAATATGAACAAAATAAAACGTGTTTATATACGCATATTCAAACAATAGTAATAATAAGCTGATAATTAACAAAACAACAAATACGTCGTCACCGTCTTGATTATTGATGTGGCTTCAAACTGCTAATTTTCTCAGCTTAAATATAATAGCAAAATCAACATGCAATTAATTTATAAATCCACCATATGCTGGAGCCTTGACCACTTGTATGTGCGAAAACATAATTACGTAACCTTGTTTATGTGTGAAATACATACACTACGGGCGGGAAACACACTTAATTGGCCAGACACATTAACTATGCTTACATGTATATGCTAATTCAATCCGCGCACAATAAATTTATTATGATTTTAACTATTATTATAATTGTTCTTTCAAAATTTGTTATCTACATGCAACTAATAATTTTTTTAAAGATTTTTTATTTTTATGATGCGCATCGACTCGGCATTATGTCGCGGATTGCGGCATGCCTCGGCGGACAGATGCGAAGTTTCGCGGCGAAATGCGACTTGCCGCCGCATACTGACGCGGCTTCAACGACTGACGCAGCATCGACTCGTTTCACCTTGCCGCCGCGGATTGCGAAATACGTTTGTTCCGCTTTGGCTGTACTGTATTTGCATTTTTCTATTTCATTTAAATAATATTTAATATGGGAATTTTTCATCTGAATTGTATAAAATCCATATTAGTATTGTTATAAACTTTTGTTGGTTTGTGAATCAGATACATTTGTTTAAAGTTTTTATGAATTTTAAACATTTTCTAATTTTGTCTTTTCATTTGTTACATTTTTCTTTATGAATTAAGGTCATGTAACATGGGAGGCAACTCTTCTAAAGATTGCATTTAAGTTTAATATAAGTTACTCCCCTTTGACTATTATGTTTTTCATAATAGTACTGCGACTTATGTGTATCATTTATGTGTTAAGTGTTATTCAAGGTTCGATATTGTTTTTTCAGTTAGGCCTGCCCTATTTATCTTTCACTAAGTTCGTACCTTCTATTACATTGTAATTGTCGTAATGGTGGTAATTACAAAATATTTCCTGTTCTGGGAATCATTTATTTTAAAGTTTAAATGTCTGGGGACATTTTGAAGAAGGGAGGGACTGTGTAGGATAGGTTACTCTGTGTAACTATATGTGTCTATGTCTCTGTACTAGTGTTTATGTCCCTTGTCTTGTATGTGTCCATTTGCTTCTCTTGTGAGATTCAGTCCTTTGTCCTGTGTGCGTCCAACCATATACCATGATGTCATATATGTTTTGTCCAGTGAGAATGAGAGAATTCAAAGATTTTTATTGGTCAGTTCCAAAACCCTTTGTGAAATTCAGAGAAAAGTTATACTGACCATGCTTTCTTTTGCTCTCTAGCTGTCGCAAGACACACTTGTATTGCAACTTTGATTATATTCTGCCAACCTGGTGAGTTTGAAGTTATTTGTATTTGCATTTATTTACTTGTCTGCAATGAAAATGAATTTAATTATTTTGAAATAATGTATTTATGTTTGGAAGGTTGTGAAATGTGTTAATTGTGTTATTTTGTGTTTTTTTAAGTTTCTTTGTTCTGTTATATGTATAAATACATATATACGAGAATTCCGATATACAGTACAGCCAAAGCGGCACAAACATAATCCGCGGCTACGCCACGGCCAGATTATTAGTCCGCAGCGGCCGAATCGTGTGTTCACGCGGCGTATCGCCGTGGCACTCGGCATCGATCCGCGCAACAACGCCGAGTCTGTATTAACCTCGCGTACTTTCGCGAAGTAAATCCGCCGCATACGTACGCAGCGGATCGAGTGAAAAGATATCCACCTACATGTACATACATGTATGTGTAGCATAGAATTAATTACGCGCAACTGTTTATGTTTCGTTCGATTATCATTGTTAAATTTGTAATCCGAAACACACTTCCGAATTTTAATGCTAACGCGTCCTTTGGCAAATTCTAGCGTCAAATAAACAGTGCTAAAGTATCCTTTGTTTCATAAAAAGCGCGCGAAAATTATGCAGACATGTAGAACGTCGTTTGGAAAGTTTGGGTGTAATTTGTGTTGTATTTACATGAACATCACGTCAGGCGTAAATCGCGTGTTCAGTGGAGAAAAAAAACGCCCCGATTAGACGTTATTTCATCATCTCTATAAATAGTAACAAATGCCAAAATGTATTTGATACTTAAGGAAATATCGAGAATGTTTGTGTATCGTAAATATTTACCAGCATTTGCTTTAAAACTGGAATATACGGGATTATCGGGTAATTAGTAGCGATATTAACTGTATAATATGAACAAAATAAAATGTGTATATATACGCATATTCAAACAATAGTTATAATAAGATGATAATTAACAAAACTACAAATACGTCGTCAGCGTCTTGATTATTGATGTGGCTTCAAACTGCTATTTTTCTCAGCTAAAATATAATAGCGGAATCAACATGCAATTAATTTATAATTCAACCATATGCTGGAGCGTTGACCACTTGTATGTGCGAAAACATAATTACGTGACCTTGTTTATGTGTGAAATACATACGCCACGGGCGGGAAACAAACTTAATAATTGGCCAGACACATTAACTACGCTTACATTTATATGCTAATACAATCCGCGCACAATAAATTTATTATGATTTTAATTATTATTATAATTGTTCTTCCATAATTTGTTAACTACATGTAACTAATAATTTTAAAAAGATTTTTTTATTTCATGATGCGAATCGACTCGGCATCATGTCGCGGATCGCGGCATGCCTCGGCGGACAGATGCGAAGTTTCGCAGCGAAATGCTACTTGCCGCCGCATACTGACGCGGCTTCAACGACTGACGCGGCATCGACTCGTTTCGCCTTGCCGCCGCGGATCGCGAAATACGTTTGTTCCGCTTTGGCTGTACTGTACATTCGGACAGTCACATAAATATCAAACCTTGGGCGGCGTTTCTATTTATTTGAACCCCTATCCCACTTCACAAATGACCCAGTTTTGAACTTGACCTAAATATCATTCAGACGAATGTCGTGACCAAGTTTCATGAAGACTGGACACAAGTGTGACTCGAGAGTTCACAAGGTAAATGTCTACAATATAAGACAAAAGACAATGTGTGTTGTTTTAAGATCATTGGCTTCAGCCCATGAACTATATTACCGCAAATAACACAGATGTCTCACAGTCGGTTGCGTGTTAAGCAAGGTGTATGCCTGGATGTAGTAAAATATTGGCAGACGATTTAAATAAGATATTTAAAATAGAATTTTCTAATTCTTAAAATTTTCACTTAGAAGCCTTTTTCGAAAATTTTCATTTTTCATCTGAGAATTTTTCTAAATCAAGTTCCCATTGTTTCATATATGCAATAATTCCAATAAATTCCAATAAATATGTTTCTTACATTTTTTGCTAATTTTTTGCATACTCAGTTTTGTGTTTTTTTACAAAGTGAATCTCAGTGTATTTTATTTTGAGATAACATGCTTTTTCAACATATTTATTTATTGGTTACTTGAAATAGTTTTAACGAATAAATAATTGTCTTGTTTCTTGCAGAAGACTGTCGAGTTTTTTCAGGGCTGTAATATTGTTAAACTTTGTTGGCAGCAAACATTTACCTTGTTTTGGGCGGCAAGAGAGGGGGTCAAATAAAAGTATTTTGATATTATTCTTCAAATTATTTTGCATATTATTTTTAATTATTTTAATCATTTGAATAAGGATTACAAACTTCAGAACGTGTGCTCCAAAATAATGCTTGCATTTAATATTTTGCGTAACAAAGTCGGTAAATATAATAACAACAACAAATTGTTCCTTTCTGCTTAAATGAAAAAGTAGCGATCATAACAGAATAATGAATCGTAACATAACAGAAAAACAAAGATATAAATTTGACAATAGCTTCTGAATGAAAGGTCATTCAGTCTCGTAAAGAGTAATGATGTAATGATAACGTTAATTAAAACAAGAGCATGAATAAACGTCTAGCCAATGAGAAGTAATACTGTAAAACCATTAAATTTTGTGTGGTACGAATTTTCGTGGATTTTGTTGGTCCACTGAACCACGAATTCAAGTACCAATGATTATTTATACATTTTTAATCTTATTTTATTTTTTAATTTTTTATACAATGCAAACAACGAATATTAGACACTTGTACTCAAATATGGCACGCCGTTATTAACAGCTCTACCCGTCTCTCTACGTACTGTTTATTCAAACATAGTTTATCGTTAGAAAGTTATTTAGACAAAATTAATAAACCAAAATATAAAATTGCCCTAAGCAGATTCCGTTTATCATCGCATAACCTAGAAATAGAAAGGGGGCGATACAATAATATTGAAAAAGAAAACCGTAAGTGCAAATTATGTAATATGAATACTGTAGAAACTGAGTACCATTTCTTACTAGTTTGCCCCATATATACGCACCTAAGAAGAAAACTTTTTAAGTCACAGTACTGCAGATGGCCAACAATTTCAAAGTTTCAAAGTCTGGTGTCCAGTGAAAATAAAACTATGCTTATTAGTCTAGCAAAGTTTATATACGAAGCTTCAAATTTACGACGCCTACTCGATACATAATTAGTCTTTTAGAACGTAACAACCCTTTAACATTATGCCATCTTTTATTTCACGCACAACATACCTTAACTCCAATTCAATTTCTTATTCCTTATAAATTTGAATAGCATTATAACATACATGCCATAATTTTTGAGACCAATTCCGGGACATTGAGTTAAATTGTCCGGGACTTTTGCCGATTTTCCGGGACATGTATAAAATGTAGCGATATTTAAAGACATACGCATTTTTGGTACGTTTTTTTTTGTTTCGCATCGTTAATAGCAAAAGTTCGAAAGCCTATCCGAAATACACTTGATCTATTAACGTCAAATTAAACATTTCTACTTCCGTTACTAGATACAAGCCACGTGTTTTCAGTGTTAGCGTTCTAAACATAGATGGTGACGTCACTGCGTTATTGTTATTAAGACCGGTGTGTGTAACGCGTAGTTGTTGATACGCCTTTATTCATTTATAACATTTATATAATAAAAAAATACAACAATACAGTACCATTAGATCGTCAACTCAAATCAATTCACAATAGTTTTTTTAACGTTATGTTTACTGGGGGTTTAGAACAAGACAATAATAAACCATGTGAGGATGACGTTTTTATATGCTTTCTTTTTTACTCAACTTCTTTGTCGGTTAAACGTGCGAACATAAACTGCTTTTAATTTTTTACTCAGCGATATTCGACTTAAGATGTGTGAACAACTATCCTTTGCCCTTACGCAGCGGGAAATAATGACGTAGTAGATTAAAGTCAATTTACAACCACATTAAACAATGCCGCCTTTTCGGTTTGACCGCGAACGTGAGACAATCGATATAATAACAGGACCCCTGTTAATTGATCGATTTTGACACGTAGCGTAGTCTGCCTATTCGGGTAGGCATTGTCATGGAGACGCTGCAGATATACACAGATTCGAGGTGCAGTTAAGCTTAAGATAAGGTACATGTATTTATGGATTTTGTAAATTCCGGGACATTTGACAGATTTCCGGGACAGCGGGACAAGTTCTTCATTTCCGGGACTGTCCCGGACAATCCGGGACGTATGGCATGCATGATTATAAACAATGCTAATTTGTTTCCGCTCAACTTGTTGTTTCATTTTGAATTTTCTTTTTTTTAATGGCTAAGCTACTAATAATTTATGATATTATATCAACTTTTAGAAATTGTTATTTTTTATAAATAACTATAACCATAATCCTCGTATTGAAATAATTTGATTTTTAATTATTTCTATAACTTGTTGCTGGATACTAACTTAATTTTCAGTGAATGAATACTGTACTTCTTAACATTACATTGTTGTCAATGTTGAATATATTTTTCCAACGAATATATTATATATTTTTTGCACTAACACCATGTGTTCAATTTAACACTTAATCCACATCTGCCATGACTTGTATTACTTGTATATATAAAATATATATGTGTAGGCTAAGAGCTTGTATGCTTTATTTGCTGAAATAAATGTTGTTGTTGTTGTTGTTGTTGTAATCCGAAATCGGTCATTTCAGAATGTCAATTCTGATACTTTCTTTTGTGTGTGTGTATCAGAGTTTATTTACAGGTCCTACCGGCCTCTTCATGAGGTCTTTGAGGTCCGACCTGCCCCTGTGACCTTCAGGAGATAAAAGTTTTTTTAAGTCAGAGTAGGTCAGATTTACCCCGGGTGTCCGGGTGTTTTGCCAATGATTTTTATTTTTAGGAGAGTTCAGTGCATGCTGGCCAATGAGACCTTAATGTGCCCTGTACTGTATTGCTGATGATGATTTTAGGATTAGGTGTAATGCTGTGTACATGAGTAATGTGTATGTGTGTGTTATATAGGGATACTTTCTTTTGTTGTCGGTTATTCGAGATATTTTTTTTTTTTTGTAATACCGGTAGTTACTTCACTTCAGTAGGTCGCATTACACTATATCTTGACTAATTAAATATTTCTGAATCAAAAATATTCTTATTTTCCACCCATTTGACATAAATTATATTTGTTTGATATTTACTAACATGACATAAATTATATTTGTTTGATATTTACTAACATGTTTATGATTACTTAGTATGATAAGAACTACGATGTTAATGAATACTTTGTATGAATGACAGTGTGTTTATATAAAATATCAATTTGTTCGCCATCCAGTGCATTAATAAAAATCTAAAGTCGTGTGAGATTTTCTTTTTTTATTCATCATCGTTGATGTACATTTTATTCATCATGGTTAATAAATATAACTGTTCTCATTTACGTGACGTCGTCAAATTAACAGTTTGCAGATTTTTGTCAATTAGTGCCAATTAAAGTTAAAAGAGACATAACGATTTTCACACTTGATTTTGGGGACCTTATTACTCAATTGTTACTATTAGGGGACCGATTGCGCTGAGAATTGCAAATATTGTCAAAACAACATTGATGGCAATTAGCGAGCAGGGACCCACAAGTGCGCCATTTTCACTCATATTGACAATTATCGGAAACACTTTCATGCTTCAGTGCACATGAACCTCAAGTCTTGCTGTCAACACAGATCAGCAATTATGCTTCGTTATTACTCTGGTTATTTTAATAAAAGTTTAATGGCGGTCAGTCTTCCCCGAAAATTTGAAACTCACAAAATTACGTATCAACGAATTAGTTGTTTTTTATTTGAAATCCACGAAATTACGTGTCAACGAATTAGTTGTTTTTTATTAAACCACGAAATTTCATACCGACGAATTTCTATACGTTTACAGTATTAACATCCAGGCATTTACTTGTTCGCAAAATACCAAGCTCCCGTGTGAATATTTTTGATGTTTGTATAATGGTTCCAGAATTGCAGGTGCTGCAGCAGAGAACTGTGTGATATCCAGAAGCAGGAAGGCTTACCAGACACAGGCAGAGCAAAGAACTGTGTGATATCCAGAAGCAGGAAGGCTTACCAGTCACAGGCAGATCAGAGAACTGTGTGATATTCAGAAGCAGGAAGGCTTACCAGACACAGGCAGAGCAGAGAACTGTGTGATATCCAGAAGCAGGAAGGCTTACCAGTCACAGGCAGATCAGAGAACTGTGTGATATTCAGAAGCAGGAAGGCTTACCAGTCACAGGCAGATCAGAGAACTGTGTGATATTCATAAGCAGGAAAGCTTACAAGTCACAGGAAGATCAGAGAACTGTGTGATATTCAGAAGCAGGAAGGCTTACCAGTCACAGGCAGATCAGAGAACTGTGTGATATTCAGAAGCAGGAAGGCTTACCAGTCACAGGCAGAGCAGAGAACTGTGTGATATCCAGAAGCAGGAAGGCTACCAGTCACAGGCAGATCAGAGAACTGTGTGATATTCAGAAGCAGGAAAGCTTACCAGTCACAGGCAGAGCAGAGAACTGTGTGATATTCAGAAGCAGGAAGGCTTACCAGTCACAGGCAGATCAGAGAACTGTGTGATATTCAGAAGCAGGAAAGCTTACCAGTCACAGGCAGAGCAGAGAACTGCGAGATATTCAGAAGCAGGAAGGCTTACCAGTCACAGGCAGATCCCTGGCTTTCACCAACAGCAGATGTTTCTATGTAGCTTGATAGCTCTACAACAAGCATATAATAAATGCAATAACAAACCCGAAAATATTGTGACGTTTACAGCAACTGGTTCACAAACTGAAACATTATTACAATTTTTCATCTTGTTGTAATAGCCTACTAAGTGTTCATTTAAATACAAATGTGAATAACGTTTTCCAGCTACATGAAAATAGTTAGTTGTATTTTCAACACATTTGCACCATACATGCCATAATTTTTCAGACCAATTCCGGGACATTGAGTTAAATTGTCCGGGACTTTTGCCGATTTTCCGGGACATGTATAAAATGTAGCGATATTTATAGACATATGCATTTTTGGTACGTTTTTTTTTGTTTCGCACCGTTAATTGCAAAAGTTCGAAAGCCTATCCGAAATACACTTGATCTATTAACGTCAAATTAAACATTACTACTTCCGTTACTAGATACAAGCCACGTGTTTTTAGTGTAAGCGTTCTAAACATAGATGGTGACGTCACTGCGTTATTGTTATTGAAACCGGTGTGTAACGCGTAGTTGTTGATACGCCTTTATTCATTTATAACATTTATATAATAAAAAATACAACAATACAGTACCGTTAGATCGTCAACTCAAAGCAATTCACAATACATACAACCAATCACAATAAAACAAATACAACAAAACCGTACCGGTAGATCGTCAACTTAAAATCCGGACACTTTTTTACTTAACTTCTTTGTC
Organism: Dreissena polymorpha; assembly: GCF_020536995.1. NCBI lineage: Eukaryota > Metazoa > Mollusca > Bivalvia > Myida > Dreissenidae > Dreissena > Dreissena polymorpha. The sequence continues at coordinate 65,267,292 of NC_068358.1, read as the reverse complement.
GGTTAAACGTGCGAACATAAACTGCTTTTAATTTTTCACTCAGCGATGTTGGACTTCAGATGTGTGAACAACTATCCTTTGCCCTTACGCAGCGGGAAATAATGACGTAGTAGATTAAAGTCAATTAACAACCACATTAAACAATGCTGCCTTTTCGGTTTGACCGCGAACGTGAGCCGATCGATATGATAACAGAACCCCTGTTAATTGATCGATTTTGACACGTAGCGTAGTCTGCCTATTCGGGTAGGCATTGTCATGGACACGCTGCAGATACACACAGATTCGAGGTGCAGTTAAGCCTAAGATAAGGTACATGTATATATGGATTTTGTAAATTCCGGGACATTTCACAGATTTCCGGGACAGCGGGACAAGTTCTTCATTTCCCAGACTGTCCCGGACAATCCGGGACATATGGCATGTATGTTTGCACCATGTTTTTGCTTGTAGTTTAGACAACAGTATCATGTAGTTGAATATTAGAACAAAAGATGACCCCTCCACCCCTCCCTCTCATAAAATTTTTATTTTGTCAAGACTAGCCAGCATACTTGACAGTTAAAGGGCACAACACTAGACAGTGCATGTCCTCACCAGCATTGTTGTTGGAGACATTGTCCATGTCAATCTGCTGTTGCAAAGCGCCATCAGGATCCAGGAAGCTGGTACTGTCTCTGAAAGCAAATTATTTATATGTGAATTACCTCCACCACGTTCTACAGTGTCATTCTTTAAGCAACTCATTTATCACACCTATCAGTTCTAATTTCTTCATTGATTTGTTCATTACAAAATCTGAAACAAGGGACAAAATTGTCACAAAACCAGGTTTTCAGTTGAAAAAAGTCTGATAAAGGGAGACAATTCAAAATGTGTATTGTCAACCCCCTTGTGTAAAATTGACCTTGATTTCAATTAGAAAACAAGGGCTGTTTGTAAAACATGCATGCCCCCCATATGGGCTGTCAGTTGTAGTGGAAACCATTATGTGAATTATTTTTTTTGTCACTGTGACCTTGACCTTTGACCTAGTGACCTGAAAATCAATAGGGGTCATCTGCCAGTCATGATCAAAGTTCCTCTGAAGTTTCATGATCCTAGGTGTAAGCATTCTTGAGTTATCATCCGGAAATCATTTTACTGTTTCGAGTCACTGTGACCTTGACCTTTTACCTAGTGACCTGAAAATCAATAGGGGTCATCTGCCAGTCATGATTAATGTACCTATGAAGTTTCATGATCCTAGGCGTAAGCATTCTTGAGTTATCATCCGGAAACCATTTTACTATTTCAAGTCACTGTGACCTTGACCTTTGACCTAGTGACCTGAAAATCAATAGGGGTCATCTGCCAGTCATGATCAATGTACCTATGAAGTTTCATGATCCTAGGCCTAAGCGTTCTAGAGTTATCATTCGGAAACCATTTTACTATTTCAAGTCACTGTGACCTTGAGATTTGACTTAGTGACCTGAAAATCAATAGGGGTCATCTGCCAGTCATGATCAATGTACCTATGAAGTTTCATGATCCTAGGCCTTAGCATTCTTGAGTTATCATCCGGAAACCATCTGGTGGACGGACCGACCAACATATGCAAACAATATACCCCCTCTTCTTTGAAGGGGGGCATAAAAAAAGTCTGATAAAGAGAGACAACTCAAAATCAAAATGTGCATTGTTACTGATTGTTCATAGTTACATAATTGTTTCAAAATCAATCTATTTTTAGTTGTGGCGACCTTGACCTTGGAGATATTGACGTAATTCTTTCGTGCGACACACCGTCCAATAATGGTAAACAAATGTGCCAAATGATTTTAAAATGTCACAATGCATGACATAGTAATGGCCCAGACAAGCTCATTTATGGCCATTTTTGACCTTTAAACTCAAATTGTGACCTTGACCTTGGAGATATCGACGTAATTCTTTCGCGTGACACAACGTCAAATGATAGTGAACAAATGTGCCAAATGATTTTAAAATCTCACAATGAATCACAAAGTAATGGCCTGTACAAGCTCATTTATGGCCATTTTTGACCTTCAAACTCAAATTGTGACCTTGACCTTGGAGATATTGACGTAATTCTTTCGCGCAACACACCATCTAAAAATGGTAAACAAATGTGCCAAATGATTTTAAAATCTGACAATGAACAACAAAGTTATGGCCCGGACAAGCTCATTTATGGCCATTTTCGACCTTCAAACTCAAATTGTGACCTTGACCTTGGAGATATCGACGTAATTCTTTCGCGCGACACACGGTCTAATGATGGTAAACAAATGTGCCAAATGATTTTAAAATCTGACAATGAACGACAGAGTTATGGCCCGGACAAGCTCATTTATGGCCAATTTTGACCTTCAAACTCAAATTGTGACCTTGACCTTGGAGATATCGACTTAATTCTTTCGCGCCACACACGGTCTAATGATGGTGAACAAATGGGCAAATTATTTTAAAATCTGACAATGAATGACAAAGTTATGGCCCGGAAAAGCTTGTTCCGCTCGCCCGCCGACTTTCGCCAATCTAATAACCAGTTTTTTTCTTCGAAAAACCTGGTTAACAAAATTTAATGTAAAAACAGAAACATAAAATTATTTAGTTCAAAGCAAAAGGAAAGCTCGATATTCGTTGCTAAAGCAACCCATACTCATGTAAATGGGGATAGAGACTTCACAGTTTTCTTTAACGCTTCAATTTGATATAAACATATGGTTTTGTTCCAATTCTGAGCACATTGTTATACAATGTCTGTAGGGCATCTGACATCATTTTTTATTTTTTCTGGTTGTCATTGTATACACAATTCATTATCAGTTGGTAATCATGTAAGCTTTTCTATCTTTTTTCTGTCAATACATCATCTGATGCAAACAAACAGCACACTTATCAACATTCTGCTGTGAGCTTTAACATTTTCACCAAATTAATCTGATGATTTAGACTGGTGTGGTTATTTTGTGTGTGTGTATATATATATATACATATATTTATAACGAAAAATGCTATTTTATAAATAAGTGTAATCTAAAACGATTGAAATCATCAAGAAAAATGGCAAAGACATTTTGATACTAAAAAACGATGAATTTGTTTTCCATATACGGCTCAGGTATTTCCGCCACCTATTTTGGTTGTGACGTCAACTGGACACAACGTGCATAACACAGAAACTCGTCCATTGTTATTATGGATTGAAGCTTGAACTCTTTGCACAGAACGTCAACTTTGAAAATCAATTTTGTGTTATTATGCTCCCCTTCGAAGAAGAGGTGGTATCAGGTTTTGCACATGTCGGTCGGTCTGTCTGTCCGTCGGTCCGTCCACCAGATGGTTTCCGGATGATAACTCAAGAACACTTAGGCCTAGGCTCATGAAACTTCATAGGTACATTGATCATGACTGGCAGATGACCCCTATTGATTTTCAGGTCACTAGGTAAAAGGTCTAGGTCACAGTGACTTGAAATAGTAAAATGGTTCCCGGATGATAACTCAAGAATGCTTAGGCCTAGGATAATGAAACTTCATAGGTACATTGATCATGACTGGCAGATGACCCCTATAGATTTTCAGGTCACTAGGTCAAAGGTCAAGGTCACAGTGACTCAAAATAGTAAAATGGTTTCCAGATGATATCTCAAGAATGCTTACACCTAGGATCATGAAACTTTATAGGTAAATTGATCATGACTGGCAGATGACCCCTATTGATTTTCAGGTCACTAGGTCAAAGGGGAAGGTCACAGTGACTCGAAATAGTAAAATAGTTTCCGGAGGATAACTCAAAAATGCTTACGCATAGGATCATGAAACTTCATAGGTACATTGATCATGACTGGCAGATGACCCTATTAATTTTCAGGTCACTAGGTCAAAGGTCAAGGTCACAGTGATTTGAAACAGTAAAATGGTTTCCTGATGATAACTCAAGAATTATTAGGCCTAGGATCATGAAACTTCATAGGTACATTGATCATGACTGCAGATGACCCCTATTGATTTTCAGGTCACTAGGTCAAAGGTCAAGGTCACAGTGACAAAAAACTTATTCACACAATGGCTGCCATTACAACTGACAGCCCCTATGGGGGGCATGCATGTTTTAAAAACAGCCCTTGTTTTTTTAGTTTTTAGTTGAATTTTATTTAAAGCGTGTGCAGAAATTTAGAGAAGATAAATTCAGGTCCCAAAATCTAGAAAACACCAAAAATATTGCTATAAGGATCGCCTACAGGCATGGAAGATGTATACCACCCATTGTATCAAAAACTAATAACACATGCTTTTAAATTCATACCACGCCGTATAGTGTAAATTACTTTTACAGTATATATGTTTGCACTGTATTAAAATATCACAATGTAATGGCGTATTGCCCTCAAGCATTCATCTGCCGTGATTTATGACCTTAATTGAGTGATAATTATGTATCGTCGAAGTGTCATTAGATAAGCAAAACAGAGCAGAAATCTGGTAAAAAAAGCGCTGTAAAATATGCTGTCCGAGTCATAAATTATGGATAAAATCCTGTATGTTCGAAAATTTAGAGTGTCAGAAAACTTGAGTAATTAGGGTAGATTGGGAAAATCAAACTTGCAGCAATTACATCACCCAGTTGTTTACAATAAGGTTAGCTTTCACCCAGCTATCTGTTCAGATATAATTGATGGTTTTTATGAAACAAAAATGGCGATAATTTCTATGGAATTTATTATCCGCCAGTACATGCATGCTGCTAATTACAATTGCATTTTGCTTTGTTGCATTTGTTACTAAATAACTGCTGCTTCCTTTTGTCTTTATGCTTTTTTCCATCAGTTTGATCAATATTGCTTGCATAGTTCGTTATAATGTTTACTCACTTTGCGGTGATTGAATGTTATTTTCCACTAAGTCTCATCTATTAGTATTCACACTGTCATGATGCAATCAACACTTCATTTTCATTTCTCTTTAAATCTTAGAAATCATTTAACTGCTGCAAGTCAACAAAAAATCAATGGGGCGATTTCAATTCGCTCATCTGTGTTAAAGCCTCTGACCTTGAAATGAAATACATGTTTATCAATACATATAGATGCAATTTGAAAGTGTGCAAAATTGTCATTATATGAATAGCCTAGTAAGCAAGTAATTTATTAGGATTTCTATAAGTATACGTCCCTTTCGACAAACGCGATTATTTTTAAGTTTTAAAGAGCAAAACAAAAAAGAGGGATTTCCACCTTGTAACCACCAGATATATTCTAATTGGCATAGATAAAATTAAATCTATAGCCTAGTTAGCAAGTAATTTATTATTTTTCAAACGGTACCGCTTTTAAATCAGAAAGAAGGATTTCTAGACTTGTACGTCCATTTCAACAAACGCGATTATTTTTAAGTTTTAAAGCGCAAAAAGACGGATTTCTACCTTGTAACAACCAGATATATTAATTGGCATAGATAAAATATGTTTCTTATTTATACTTAAATTTACTATGCCAAATAAGTTGTGTGGTTTTATTAATTAATGTGCTTTTTCGGCGTAAGCTGTATTAAGCCAGCTTTTCACCTCTCCTGACCTTTGTAAGTGTCCAATAAAATTCAAATAAAATTTCCCGAGGCTAGGTATGAATGAATACACTTCATTTATTCCATTGGCTGATTTGAGTATTCCACCAGAACATTGGAAACATATCCGCGTCTTTGTAACACTGTTTTACTGCATGAAACAATTTTATTTCTAATGAAAAGGCTTAATAAATAGAACAGTTTTACACTCAATTCTCGACATCAATACAGTTTGTGCGTACACCTTTTATTTTCAGAGAATTACCAGCGCAACGCGTTTATATTTAAAGGCTATGTTCTCATATTTAGTACTTACTTCCATATTCTTGTCAACATGTTAACATGTAAAAGTATAAAGAGCAGTGGAAGCGAGGCCTCACTTTAATACATTGCATTTCAACCCGGGTCAATTCGCGGCCAGTGTATGAATGTCAGAGTTTATATACAGGTCATCACCGGAGTTCGCGGCCAGTAAAATAATAGTTAAATAATAAATACGCTATCCGTGAACTAGGTGACCTGGAATTTTCTTTAGACCAGAAATATGTAGATTCTTAATGTGTTTTTAACAATACAATGATAAATATTATTTGCGATTAATTTAACAATTATTATTCCACCATATTGACCAATGTATTAAGCATGAGCGTGATGATTATCGATACTGTTAATAATCGAATCAAATAGCAATGCCCGACAAACCACTAAAACAGGTTTGTTCGAAGAACGCGCCTATAAATATGGATACTTCTCGTGTGGCCGGTTGACTCGTATGTTTTAATTTCACTTCCATTCTTCTTTTGGTTTTCTGTTTTGTATCTATAGGTTTATGACCAGCAATATGTAATAATGTAAAATAAGCCGCGAAAACTCCGCGTAGCATCCTGTACTGTGTGTGATGCAGCTAAGAACTGCACAGAAAAAAGACATTCGCTATCCTTGATCTCATTCATTGAACTATCAACGCCGTATATCTTTTTTAAAGATATTTCTTGTTTACTGATAAGCAATGACAAATGGACGAAAGTACTAACATATAAATGTGCATCAATTTGATTGTGCACACAAAACAATCCTGGTTCTGACTTTTTACTGACTCGCAGAGGCAGGGGTTTTTCAACAAAATATTCAGTGGTTTAATTGTCAAGAGAAATAACTTTAGTTTATCAATTCCAATTTTGTTGGTTCTCCGTTTTATATGAATTGCACATTACAAAATTTCATGCCGCATTTGATTAACTTCAAGTTGTGTCATGTCTTCCAACATGCTTAAGTGCTTATCGCTTGCATCTTGTTGATTTGCTAGTGTAATTATTGGTGCAATGCTAGCTAGTGCAATTACCATTGTTAAGTTGTAATGTAAAGCAATATTAACTTCAACGAAGATGGTACTAAATTGTGCATTTTTATTTACACACATGAGAATATTTGACAATCAATTATAAAGAAACAACAGATGCAATGATGTTTTTAGCATACAACCAAGTGGTGCAAAGAAGCACAAAGGCGCACGGAAGTTGCAGTATGTTTGCAACAAATAGCACAATGCAAAAAACATTTGTCATGTTTAAATATTTAGCTGTCATAAGCAATATAAATTGACATTAAGCAATATATAATTGTCATTTAGCAATATAAATGGACTGTTGGGCATTCCCTTCCATAAATTTCTTCCTTAAAACACAAAGTGAAACTCAAGATGCACCAGCCAGAAGGAAACTGTATTATAGCAACATAAAACATTATAACTTGAATTAATTGCACAAGATTTTTTTTAACTACATGATAATTACCAACAGATTTTTCAAGATTTCGCAAACACTGTATTTTTGACATCAATATACTTTGCTTAAGTGAAAAGTAAGGTTCAATATATGACAGACCACTAAAAATTGAAAATTTAACAGCATTTGAATGTTATGGCAATCATTAACGTATTTCACTTAAGAATGCAAACATATTAACATTTAAAATCATTATGTCAACAAATCCCTCAATTTTCCGGCATTAGCTGTATACGCCAGCTTTTCACCTTAGCCTGACCTTTGTTAGCGTCCAATAGAATTCAAATAAAACTTCCCGCGGCCAAGTACAGATGAATACACTTCATTGACTGCATTGGCTGATTTGAGAATACGACCAGAACATTGGAAACATGTCCGCGTTTTTGTAACACTGTTTTACTGCGTGTTCAGCATGAAATAATTTTATATCTAATGAAAAGGCTTAATAGATAGAACAGTTTTACACTCAATCTCGACATCAATACAGTTTGTGCGTCCACCTTTTATTTTCAGAAGATTTTCAGCGCGAGAACGTTTGCACTTAAAGGCTTTTTTCTCATATTTAGTACTAACTTCCATATTCCTGTCAACATGTTAACATGTTAAAGTATAGAGAGCAGTGGAAGCGAAGACTCACTTTAATGCATTGCATTTCAACTCGCGAGGTATATCGGGTCAATTTGCGGCCACTGTGTGTGAATGTCAGAGTTTACATACAGGTCATCGCTGCGTCTCTACCCTATGTGCTGATCGGAGTTCGCGGCCAGGAAAATAATCGTTACATAATAAAGACGCTATAGCGTGAACTAGGTGAACTGGAATTTTCTTTAGACCAGACAGATGTTAAATGAAGATATCCAGCGATATCATATGGTATGTCAATAATAGATTCTTAATGTGTTTTACAACAATACCATGATACATATTATTTTTAATTAATTTAACAAGAATTATGCCATCATATTGACTAATGAATTAAGCATGAGCGCAATGATTCTCGATACTGTTAATAATCGAATCAAATAGCAACACCAGACAAACCACTAAAACAGGTTTGTTCGAAGAACGCGCGTATAAATATTTAAAATATATACGGATACTTCGCGTGTGGCCGGTTGACTCATATGTTTTAATTTCATTTCCATTCTTCTCTTGGTTTTCTGTTTTGTATCTATACGTTTATGACCAGCAATATGTAATAATGTAAGACATTCGCTATCTTTGATCTCATTCATTGAAGTCTTTACCTTTCATTAACTGCAACCACAATCAACGCCGTATATCTTTTTTAAAGATATTTCTTGTTAATTATGATGTGTGTTGATATTCAGGTTTGATAACACTTAATTGTGCCTAGGATTCATGAGAATATAAATGTATATATAAACAATGGACAAAATTGCCACAAAACCAGGTTTTCGATTTGAAAAAAGTCTGATAAAGGGAGAAAACTCAAACTGAACTGATTTTTCATAGTTACACCCCTTGTTTCAAAATAAATCTATTTTTAGTTGTGGCGACCTTGACCTTGGAGATTTTGACGTAATTCTTTGGTGCGACACACCGTCCAATGATGGTGAACAAATGTGCCAAATGATATTAAAATCTCACAATGAATGACATAGTTATGGCCTGGACAAGCTCATTTATGGCCATTTTTGACCTTTGAACTAAAAGTGTAACCTTGACCTTGGAGATATCGACATAATTCTTTCGCACGACACACTGTCTAATAATGGTGAACAAATGTGCTAAATGATTTTAAAATCTCACAATGAATTACAAAGTTATGGCCCGGACAAGTTTGTTCGGAACGCCCACCCTCCCGCCAGCCCGCCAACATTCGCCAATCTAATAACCAGTTTTTTCCTTCGGAAAACCTGGTTAAAAACACAACAGTACAAATACATACTTAAAGATCTCACCTTATTTACCAAATACCAGTTTCACAAACCATATCCTTTTTGGATAAATCAACATGTATGTATATTTTAAGCATTTGAATTATTTCCAAAATAAATGTTATTAATACTGAATTCACAAAATCTAAATTTTTTAGCAAAGGAAACAGAAGTAATACTGTATCAGTTTTAATAATGTATACTTTAAACCAGCCAATTCACTTGCTAGTGATTTGCAGGCATATCAAATTACAGAAACTACTCACACTTTGGGAATGTCTAATGACTTAATAGATTAAACCAAATATAATGAACTTTCAATTTAAACTGTTTTGATATTCAGTGTATTGGTCATGCAATTTAATCTGTTTAATGTGACAAGGAAAAGTCAATTTTAATTTTATATTACGATTACTTTGTTTGTGTTTTTTATATAAAATTGTATAAATATCACTTTATCATGTTGGCGAGTGACAATTTGTATACATAATTTTTGTGATTAT